>NW_026734393.1:0-300000 GCF_949786415.1 Peromyscus eremicus
ACTGTGTTTCCTATAGGGCCAGAACAGTGAGCTTGCTCAGAACAAAAGAACTGTGCTTCCTACACACATGGGCCATATCTAGTTCAACTCTGCTTAGGAAACTGACAAAAACAGTAGCTCCTCTTCAGTCCACTACAGTGTACTAGCTGGGAACAGACGCGAGTGCTATTTGCACTATGTATGGCAATGGGAGCGAATAGTGACTCTTCCTACCAGAAAACAACTCTTGCTCTTAGGACCAGAAACTGAATGGGATTCAACTCCATTTCTGACTAGGAAACAAACACTAGCTAGCCTTACAAGAAACACACTCTGCTTTTGAGAAAAGAGCACTCTTCTACTCTACTGTGTTTCCTGTGGTGTCCGAACAGTGAGCTTGCTCAGAATAAAAGAACTGTGCTTCCTACACACACGGGCCACATCTAGTTCAACTGTGCTTAGGAAACTGACAAGAACAGTAGCTCCTCTTCATTCTAATACACTGTAATTGTTGGGAACAGACGCGAGTGCTATTTGCACTGTGTATGGCAATGGGAGCGCAATAGTGACTCTTCTTACCAGAAAACAACTCTTGCTTGTAGGACCAGAAACTGCATGGGATTCAACTCCATTTAGGACTGGGAAACAAACACTAGCTCGCCTTACAAGAAACACACTCTGCTTTTGAGAAAAGAGCACTCTTCTACTCTACTGTGTTTCCTATTGGGTCTGAACAGTGAGCTTGCTCAGAACAAAAGAAATGTGCTTCCTACACACAGGGCCATATCTAGTTCAACTCTGCTTAGGAAACTGACAAGAACAGTATCTCCTCTTCAGTCCAGTACACTGTACATGCTGGGAACAGATGCCAGTGCTATTTGCTCTGTGTATGACAATGGGAGCGCAATAGTGACTCTTCTTACCAGGAAACAACTCTTGCTCGTAGGATCAGAAACTGCATGTTATTCAACTTCATTTAGGACTGGGAAACAAATGCTAGCTCGCCTTACAAGAAACACACTCTGCTTCTGAGAATAGAGCACTCTTCTACGCTACTGTGTTTCCTATAACGCAAGAACACAGAGCTTGCTGAGAACAAAAGAACTGTGCTTCCTACACACATGGACATATCTAGTTCAATTCTGCTCAGGAAACTGACAAGAACAGTAGATCCTCTTCAGTCCAATACACTGTACATGCTGGGAACAGATGCCAGAGCTATTTGCACTGTGTATGAAAATGGACGCGCAAAAGTGACTCTTCTTACCAGAAAACAACTCTTGGTCATAGGACCAGAAACTGCATGTGATTCAACTCCATTTAGGACTGGAAAACAAACACTAGCTCGCCTTACAAGAAACACACTCTGCTTTTGAGAAAAGAGCACTCTTCTACTCTACTGTGTTTCCTATAGGGCCAGAACAGTGAGCTTGCTCAGAACAAAAGAACTGTGCTTCCTACACACATGGGCCATATCTAGTTCAACTCTGCTTAGGAAACTGACAAGAACAGTAGCTCCTCTTCAGTCCAATACAGTGTACTAGCTGGGAACAGACGCGAGTGCTATTTGCACTATGTATGGCAATGGGAGCGAATAGTGACTCTTCCTACCAGAAAACAACTCTTGCTCTTAGGACCAGAAACTGCATGGGATTCAACTCCATTTCTGACTAGGAAACAAACACTAGCTAGCCTTACAAGAAACACACTCTGCTTTTGAGAAAAGAGCACTCTTCTACTCTACTGTGTTTCCTATGGTGTCCAAACAGTGAGCTTGCTCAGAATAAAAGAACTGTGCTTCCTACACACACGGGCCACATCTAGTTCAACTCTGCTTAGGAAACTGACAAGAACAGTAGCTCCTCTTCATTCTAATACACTGTAATTGTTGGGAACAGACGCGAGTGCTATTTGCACTGTGTATGGCAATGGGAGCGCAATAGTGACTCTTCTTACCAGAAAACAACTCTTGCTTGTAGGACCAGAAACTGCATGGGATTCAACTCCATTTAGGACTGGGAAACAAACACTAGCTCGCCTTACAAGAAACACACTCTGCTTTTGAGAAAAGAGCACTCTTCTACTCTTCTGTGTTTCCTATTGGGTCTGAACAGTGATCTTGCTCAGAACAAAAGAAATGTGCTTCCTACACACAGGGCCATATCTAGTTCAACTCTGCTTAGGAAACTGACAAGAACAGTATCTCCTCTTCAGTCCAGTACACTGTACATGCTGGGAACAGATGCCAGTGCTATTTGCTCTGTGTATGAAAATGGGAGCGCAATAGTTACTCTTCTTACCAGGAAACAACTCTTGCTCGTAGGACCAGAAACTGCATGTTATTCAACTTCATTTAGGACTGGGAAACAAACGCTAGCTCGCCTTACAAGAGACACACTCTGCTTTTGAGAAAAGAGCACTCTTCTACTCTACTGTGTTTCCTATGGTGTCCAAACAGTGAGCTTGCTCAGAATAAAAGAACTGTGCTTCCTACACACACGGGCTACATCTAGTTCAACTCTGCTTAGGAAACTGACAAGAACAGTAGATCCTCTTCAGTCCAATACACTGTACATGCTGGGAACAGACGACAGTGCTATTTGCGATGTGTATGACAATGGGAGCGTAGTAGTGACTCTTCTTACCAGAAAACAACTCTTGCTCGTAGGACCAGAAACTGCATGCTATTCAAGTCCATTTAGGACTGGTAAACAAACGCTAGCTTGCCTTACAAGAAACACACTCTGCTTTGAGAAAAGAGCACTCTTCTACTCTACTGTGTTTCCTATGGGGTCCAAACAGTGAGCTTGCTCAGAACAAAAGAACTGTGCTTCCTACACACACGGGTCATATCTAGTTCAACTCTGCTTAGGAAACTGACAAGAACAGTATCTCCTCTTCTTTCCAATACATTGTACTTGCTGGGAACAGACGCGAGTGCTATTTGCTCTGTGTATGGCTAAGGGAGCGCAATAGTGACTTTCCTTACCAGAAAACAACTCTTGCTCTTAGGACCAAAAACTGCATGTGATTCAACTCCATTTAGGACTGGGAATCAAACGCTAGCTCCCCTTAAAAGAAACACACTCTGCTTTTGAGAAAAGAGCACTCCTCTACTCTACTGTGTTTCCTATAGGGCCAGAACAGTGAGCTTGCTCAGAACAAAAGAACTGTGCTTCCTACACACACGGGCCACATCTAGTTCAACTCTGCTTAGGAAACTGACAAGAACAGTAACTCCTCTTCCTTCCAATACACTGTAATTGCTGGGAACAGACGCGAGTGCTATTTGTACTGTGTATCGCAATGGGAGCACAATAGTGATTCTTCTTACCAGAAAACAATTCTTGCTCATAGGACCAGAAACTGCATGAGATTCAACACCATTTAGGACTGGGAAACAAACGCTAGTTCGCCTTACAAGAAACACACTCTGCTTTTGAGAAAAGAGCACTCTTCTACTCTACTATGTTTCATATGGGGTCCGAACAGTGGCCTGCTCAGAACAAAAGAACTGTGCTTCCTACACACATGGGTCATATCTAGTTCAACTCTGCTAAGGAAACTGACAAGAACAGTATCTCCTCTTCTTTCCAATACGCTGTACTTGCTGGGAACAGACGCGATTGCTATTTGCACTGTGTATGGCTAAGGGAGCACAATAGTGACTCTTCTTACCAGAAAACAACTCTTGCTCGTAGGACCAAAAACTGCATGTGATTCAACTCCATTTAGGACTGGGAAACAAACGCTAGCTCCCCTTAAAAGAAACACACTCTGCTTTTGAGAAAAGAGCACTCTTCTACTCTACTGTGTTTCCTATAGGGCCAGAACACTGAGCTTGCTCAGAAAAAAGAACTGTGCTTCCTACACACACAGGCCACATCTAGTTCAACTCTGCTTAGGAAACTGACAAGAACAGTAGCTCCTCTTCAGTCCAATACACTGTACTTGCTGGGAACAGATGCGAGTGCTATTTGCACTGTGTATGGCAATGGGAGCGCAATGGTGACTCTTCTTACCAGAAAACAACTCTTGCTCGTGGAACCAGAAACTGCTTGGGATTCAACTCCATTTCTGACTGGGAAACAAACACTAGCTCGCCTTACAAGAAACACACTCTGCTTTTGAGAAAAGAGCACTCTTCTACTCTACTGTGTTTTCTATGTTGTCCAAACAGTGAGATTGCTCAGAACAAAAGAAATGTGCTTCCTACACACACGGGCCATATCTAGTTCAACTCTGCTTAGGAAACTGACAAGAACAGTAGATCCTCTTCCGTCCAATACACTGTACTTGCTGGGAACAAACGCGAGTTCTATTTGCTCTGTGTATGGCAATGGGAGCTCATTAGTGACTCTTCTTACCAGAAAACAACTCTTGCTCATAGGACCACAAACTGCATGTGACTCATCTCCATTTAGGACTGGGAAACAAACTCTAGCTTGCCGTACAAGAAACACACTCTGCTTTTGAGAAAAGAGCACTCTTCTACTCTACTGTGTTTCCTATAGGGCCAGAATAGTGAGCTTGCTCAGAACAAAAGAACTGTGCTTCCAACACACATGGCCATATCTAGTTCAACTCTGCTTAGGAAACTGAAAAGAACCATAGATCCTTTACAGTCCAATACACTGTACATGCTGGGAACCGACGCCAGTGCTATTAGCCCTGTGTATGACAATGGGAGCGCAATAGTGACTCTTCTTACCAGGAAACAACTCTTGCTCGTAGGACCAAAAACTGCATATGATTCAACTCCATTTCTGACTGGGAAACAAACACTAGCTCGTCTTACAAGAAACACACTCAGCTTTTGAGAAAAGAGCACTCTTCTACTCTACAGTGTTTCCTATAGGGCCAGAACAGTGAGCTTGCTCAGAACAAAAGAACTGTGCTTCCTACACACACGGGCCATATCTAGTTCAACTCTGCTTATGAAACTGACAAGAACAGTAGCTCCTCTTCAGTCCAATACACTGTACTTGCTGGGAACAGACGCGAGTGCTATTTGCACTGTGTATGGCTAAGGGAGCACAATAGTGACTCTTCTTACCAGAAAACAACTCTTGCTCGTAGGACCAGAAACTGCATGGGATTCAACTCCATTTAGGACTGGGAAACAAACGCTATCTCACCTTACAAGAAACACACTCTGCTTTTGAGAAAAGAGCACTCTTCTGCTCTACTGTGTTTCCTGTAGTGCCAGAAGAGTGAGCTTGCTCAGAACAAAAGAACTGTGCTTCCTACACACACGGGCCATATCTAGTTCAACTCTGCTTAGGAAACTGACAAGAACAGTAGCTCCTCTTCATTCTAATACACTGTAATTGCTGGGAACAGACGCGAGTGCTATTTGCACTGTGTATGGCAAAGGGAGCGTAATAGTGACTCTTCTTACCAGAAAACAACTCTTGCTTGTAGGACCAGAAACTGCAAGTGATTCAACCCCATTTCTGACTAGGAAACAAACACTAGCTATCCTTACAAGAAACACACTCTGCTTTTGAGAAAAGAGCACTCTTCTATTCTACTGTGTTTCCTATGGGGGTCCTAACAGTGAGCTTGCTCAGAATAAAGGAACTGTGCTTCCTACACACACGGGCTATATCTAGTTCAACTCTGCTTAGGGAACTGACAAGAACAGTAGCTCCTCTTCAGTCCAATACACTGTACATGCTGGGAGCAGACGCGAGTGCTATTTTCACTGTGTATGGCAATGGGAGCACAATAGTTACTCTTCTTACCAGAAAAAACTCTTGTTCGTAGGACAAGAAACTGCATGGGATTCAACTCCGTTTCTGACTGGGAAACAAACACTAGCTAGCCTTACACGAAACACACTCTGCTTTTGAGAAAAGAGCACTCTTCTACTCTACTGTGTTTCCTATGGGGTCCGAACAGTGAGCTTGCTCAGAACAAAAGAACTGTGCTTCCTACACACACGGGCCATATCTAGTTCAACTCTGCTTATGAAACTGACATGAACAGTTGATCCTCTTCAGTCCAGTACACTGTACTTGCTGGGAACAGACGCGAGTGCTATTTGCACTGTGTATGACAATGGGAGCGCAATAGTGACTCTTCTTACCAGGAAACAACTCTTGCTCGTAGGACCAGAAACTGCATGTTATTCAACTTCATTTAGGACTGGGAAACAAATGCTAGCTCGCCTTACAAGAAACACACTCTGCTTCTGAGAAAAGAGCACTCTTCTACGCTACTGTGTTTCCTATATGGCCAGAACACAGAGCTTGCTGAGAACAAAAGAACTGTGCTTCCTACACACATGGACATATCTAGTTCAATTCTGCTCAGGAAACTGACAAGAACAGTAGATCCTCTTCAGTCAAATACACTGTACATGCTGAGAACAGATGCCAGAGCTATTTGCACTGTGTATGAAAATGGACGCGCAATAGTGACTCTTCTTACCAGAAAACAACTCTTGGTCATAGGACCAGAAACTGCATGTGATTCAACTCCATTTAGGACTGGGAAACAAACACTAGCTCGCCTTACAAGAAACACACTCTGCTTTTGAGAAAAGAGCACTCTTCTACTCTACTGTGTTTCCTATAGGGCCAGAACAGTGAGCTTGCTCAGAACAAAAGAACTGTGCTTCCTACACACATGGGCCATATCTAGTTCAACTCTGCTTAGGAAACTGACAAAAACAGTAGCTCCTCTTCAGTCCAATACAGTGTACTAGCTGGGAACAGACGCGAGTGCTATTTGCACTATGTATGGCAATGGGAGCGAATAGTGACTCTTCCTACCAGAAAACAACTCTTGCTCTTAGGACCAGAAACTGAATGGGATTCAACTCCATTTCTGACTAGGAAACAAACACTAGCTAGCCTTACAAGAAACACACTCTGCTTTTGAGAAAAGAGCACTCTTCTACTCTACTGTGTTTCCTGTGGTGTCCGAACAGTGAGCTTGCTCAGAATAAAAGAACTGTGCTTCCTACACACACGGGCCACATCTAGTTCAACTGTGCTTAGGAAACTGACAAGAACAGTAGCTCCTCTTCATTCTAATACACTGTAATTGTTGGGAACAGACGCGAGTGCTATTTGCACTGTGTATGGCAATGGGAGCGCAATAGTGACTCTTCTTACCAGAAAACAACTCTTGCTTGTAGGACCAGAAACTGCATGGGATTCAACTCCATTTAGGACTGGGAAACAAACACTAGCTCGCCTTACAAGAAACACACTCTGCTTTTGAGAAAAGAGCACTCTTCTACTCTACTGTGTTTCCTATTGGGTCTGAACAGTGAGCTTGCTCAGAACAAAAGAAATGTGCTTCCTACACACAGGGCCATATCTAGTTCAACTCTGCTTAGGAAACTGACAAGAACAGTATCTCCTCTTCAGTCCAGTACACTGTACATGCTGGGAACAGATGCCAGTGCTATTTGCTCTGTGTATGACAATGGGAGCGCAATAGTGACTCTTCTTACCAGGAAACAACTCTTGCTCGTAGGATCAGAAACTGCATGTTATTCAACTTCATTTAGGACTGGGAAACAAACGCTAGCTCGCCTTACAAGAAACACACTCTGCTTCTGAGAATAGAGCACTCTTCTACGCTACTGTGTTTCCTATAACGCAAGAACACAGAGCTTGCTGAGAACAAAAGAACTGTGCTTCCTACACACATGGACATATCTAGTTCAATTCTGCTCAGGAAACTGACAAGAACAGTAGATCCTCTTCAGTCCAATACACTGTACATGCTGGGAACAGATGCCAGAGCTATTTGCACTGTGTATGAAAATGGACGCGCAAAAGTGACTCTTCTTACCAGAAAACAACTCTTGGTCATAGGACCAGAAACTGCATGTGATTCAACTCCATTTAGGACTGGAAAACAAACACTAGCTCGCCTTACAAGAAACACACTCTGCTTTTGAGAAAAGAGCACTCTTCTACTCTACTGTGTTTCCTATAGGGCCAGAACAGTGAGCTTGCTCAGAACAAAAGAACTGTGCTTCCTACACACATGGGCCATATCTAGTTCAACTCTGCTTAGGAAACTGACAAGAACAGTAGCTCCTCTTCAGTCCAATACAGTGTACTAGCTGGGAACAGACGCGAGTGCTATTTGCACTATGTATGGCAATGGGAGCGAATAGTGACTCTTCCTACCAGAAAACAACTCTTACTCTTAGGACCAGAAACTGCATGGGATTCAACTCCATTTCTGACTAGGAAACAAACACTAGCTAGCCTTACAAGAAACACACTCTGCTTTTGAGAAAAGAGCACTCTTCTACTCTACTGTGTTTCCTATGGTGTCCAAACAGTGAGCTTGCTCAGAATAAAAGAACTGTGCTTCCTACACACACGGGCCACATCTAGTTCAACTCTGCTTAGGAAACTGACAAGAACAGTAGCTCCTCTTCATTCTAATACACTGTAATTGTTGGGAACAGACGCGAGTGCTATTTGCACTGTGTATGGCAATGGGAGCGCAATAGTGACTCTTCTTACCAGAAAACAACTCTTGCTTGTAGGACCAGAAACTGCATGGGATTCAACTCCATTTAGGACTGGGAAACAAACACTAGCTCGCCTTACAAGAAACACACTCTGCTTTTGAGAAAAGAGCACTCTTCTACTCTTCTGTGTTTCCTATTGGGTCTGAACAGTGATCTTGCTCAGAACAAAAGAAATGTGCTTCCTACACACAGGGCCATATCTAGTTCAACTCTGCTTAGGAAACTGACAAGAACAGTATCTCCTCTTCAGTCCAGTACACTGTACATGCTGGGAACAGATGCCAGTGCTATTTGCTCTGTGTATGAAAATGGGAGCGCAATAGTGACTCTTCTTACCAGGAAACAACTCTTGCTCGTAGGACCAGAAACTGCATGTTATTCAACTTCATTTAGGACTGGGAAACAAACGCTAGCTCGCCTTACAAGAGACACACTCTGCTTTTGAGAAAAGAGCACTCTTCTACTCTACTGTGTTTCCTATGGTGTCCAAACAGTGAGCTTGCTCAGAATAAAAGAACTGTGCTTCCTACACACACGGGCTACATCTAGTTCAACTCTGCTTAGGAAACTGACAAGAACAGTAGATCCTCTTCAGTCCAATACACTGTACATGCTGGGAACAGACGACAGTGCTATTTGCGATGTGTATGACAATGGGAGCGTAGTAGTGACTCTTCTTACCAGAAAACAACTCTTGCTCGTAGGACCAGAAACTGCATGCTATTCAAGTCCATTTAGGACTGGTAAACAAACGCTAGCTTGCCTTACAAGAAACACACTCTGCTTTTGAGAAAAGAGCACTCTTCTACTCTACTGTGTTTCCTATGGGGTCCAAACAGTGAGCTTGCTCAGAACAAAAGAACTGTGCTTCCTACACACACGGGTCATATCTAGTTCAACTCTGCTTAGGAAACTGACAAGAACAGTATCTCCTCTTCTTTCCAATACATTGTACTTGCTGGGAACAGACGCGAGTGCTATTTGCTCTGTGTATGGCTAAGGGAGCGCAATAGTGACTTTCCTTACTAGAAAACAACTCTTGCTCTTAGGACCAAAAACTGCATGTGATTCAACTCCATTTAGGACTGGGAATCAAACGCTAGCTCCCCTTAAAAGAAACACACTCTGCTTTTGAGAAAAGAGCACTCCTCTACTCTACTGTGTTTCCTATAGGGCCAGAACAGTGAGCTTGCTCAGAACAAAAGAACTGTGCTTCCTACACACACGGGCCACATCTAGTTCAACTCTGCTTAGGAAACTGACAAGAACAGTAACTCCTCTTCCTTCCAATACACTGTAATTGCTGGGAACAGACGCGAGTGCTATTTGTACTGTGTATCGCAATGGGAGCACAATAGTGATTCTTCTTACCAGAAAACAATTCTTGCTCATAGGACCAGAAACTGCATGAGATTCAACACCATTTAGGACTGGGAAACAAACGCTAGTTCGCCTTACAAGGAACACACTCTGCTTTTGAGAAAAGAGCACTCTTCTACTCTACTATGTTTCATATGGGGTCCGAACAGTGGCCTGCTCAGAACAAAAGAACTGTGCTTCCTACACACATGGGTCATATCTAGTTCAACTCTGCTAAGGAAACTGACAAGAACAGTATCTCCTCTTCTTTCCAATACGCTGTACTTGCTGGGAACAGACGCGATAGCTATTTGCACTGTGTATGGCTAAGGGAGCACAATAGTGACTCTTCTTACCAGAAAACAACTCTTGCTCGTAGGACCAAAAACTGCATGTGATTCAACTCCATTTAGGACTGGGAAACAAACGCTAGCTCCCCTTAAAAGAAACACACTCTGCTTTTGAGAAAAGAGCACTCTTCTACTCTACTGTGTTTCCTATAGGGCCAGAACACTGAGCTTGCTCAGAAAAAAGAACTGTGCTTCCTACACACACAGGCCACATCTAGTTCAACTCTGCTTAGGAAACTGACAAGAACAGTAGCTCCTCTTCAGTCCAATACACTGTACTTGCTGGGAACAGACGCGAGTGCTATTTGCACTGTGTATGGCAATGGGAGCGCAATGGTGACTCTTCTTACCAGAAAACAACTCTTGCTCGTGGAACCAGAAACTGCTTGGGATTCAACTCCATTTCTGACTGGGAAACAAACACTAGCTCGCCTTACAAGAAACACACTCTGCTTTTGAGAAAAGAGCACTCTTCTACTCTACTGTGTTTTCTATGTTGTCCAAACAGTGAGATTGCTCAGAACAAAAGAAATGTGCTTCCTACACACACGGGCCATATCTAGTTCAACTCTGCTTAGGAAACTGACAAGAACAGTAGATCCTCTTCCGTCCAATACACTGTACTTGCTGGGAAC
Source organism: Peromyscus eremicus (assembly GCF_949786415.1). Taxonomy (NCBI): domain Eukaryota; kingdom Metazoa; phylum Chordata; class Mammalia; order Rodentia; family Cricetidae; genus Peromyscus; species Peromyscus eremicus. The sequence goes on from NW_026734393.1 coordinate 10,833, forward strand.
AAACGCGAGTTCTATTTGCTCTGTGTATGGCAATGGGAGCTCATTAGTGACTCTTCTTACCAGAAAACAACTCTTGCTCATAGGACCACAAACTGCATGTGACTCATCTCCATTTAGGACTGGGAAACAAACTCTAGCTTGCCGTACAAGAAACACACTCTGCTTTTGAGAAAAGAGCACTCTTCTACTCTACTGTGTTTCCTATAGGGCCAGAATAGTGAGCTTGCTCAGAACAAAAGAACTGTGCTTCCAACACACATGGCCATATCTAGTTCAACTCTGCTTAGGAAACTGAAAAGAACCATAGATCCTTTACAGTCCAATACACTGTACATGCTGGGAACCGACGCCAGTGCTATTAGCCCTGTGTATGACAATGGGAGCGCAATAGTGACTCTTCTTACCAGGAAACAACTCTTGCTCGTAGGACCAAAAACTGCATATGATTCAACTCCATTTCTGACTGGGAAACAAACACTAGCTCGTCTTACAAGAAACACACTCAGCTTTTGAGAAAAGAGCACTCTTCTACTCTACAGTGTTTCCTATAGGGCCAGAACAGTGAGCTTGCTCAGAACAAAAGAACTGTGCTTCCTACACACACGGGCCATATCTAGTTCAACTCTGCTTATGAAACTGACAAGAACAGTAGCTCCTCTTCAGTCCAATACACTGTACTTGCTGGGAACAGACGCGAGTGCTATTTGCACTGTGTATGGCTAAGGGAGCACAATAGTGACTCTTCTTACCAGAAAACAACTCTTGCTCGTAGGACCAGAAACTGCATGGGATTCAACTCCATTTAGGACTGGGAAACAAACGCTATCTCACCTTACAAGAAACACACTCTGCTTTTGAGAAAAGAGCACTCTTCTGCTCTACTGTGTTTCCTGTAGTGCCAGAAGAGTGAGCTTGCTCAGAACAAAAGAACTGTGCTTCCTACACACACGGGCCATATCTAGTTCAACTCTGCTTAGGAAACTGACAAGAACAGTAGCTCCTCTTCATTCTAATACACTGTAATTGCTGGGAACAGACGCGAGTGCTATTTGCACTGTGTATGGCAAAGGGAGCGTAATAGTGACTCTTCTTACCAGAAAACAACTCTTGCTTGTAGGACCAGAAACTGCAAGTGATTCAACCCCATTTCTGACTAGGAAACAAACACTAGCTATCCTTACAAGAAACACACTCTGCTTTTGAGAAAAGAGCACTCTTCTATTCTACTGTGTTTCCTATGGGGTCCTAACAGTGAGCTTGCTCAGAATAAAGGAACTGTGCTTCCTACACACACGGGCTATATCTAGTTCAACTCTGCTTAGGGAACTGACAAGAACAGTAGCTCCTCTTCAGTCCAATACACTGTACATGCTGGGAGCAGACGCGAGTGCTATTTTCACTGTGTATGGCAATGGGAGCACAATAGTTACTCTTCTTACCAGAAAAAACTCTTGTTCGTAGGACAAGAAACTGCATGGGATTCAACTCCGTTTCTGACTGGGAAACAAACACTAGCTAGCCTTACACGAAACACACTCTGCTTTTGAGAAAAGAGCACTCTTCTACTCTACTGTGTTTCCTATGGGGTCCGAACAGTGAGCTTGCTCAGAACAAAAGAACTGTGCTTCCTACACACACGGGCCATATCTAGTTCAACTCTGCTTATGAAACTGACATGAACAGTTGATCCTCTTCAGTCCAGTACACTGTACTTGCTGGGAACAGACGCGAGTGCTATTTGCACTGTGTATGAAAATGGGAGCGCAATAGTGACTCTTCTTACCAGGAAACAACTCTTGCTCGTAGGACCAGAAACTGCATGTTATTCAACTTCATTTAGGACTGGGAAACAAATGCTAGCTCGCCTTACAAGAAACACACTCTGCTTCTGAGAAAAGAGCACTCTTCTACGCTACTGTGTTTCCTATATGGCCAGAACACAGAGCTTGCTGAGAACAAAAGAACTGTGCTTCCTACACACATGGACATATCTAGTTCAATTCTGCTCAGGAAACTGACAAGAACAGTAGATCCTCTTCAGTCAAATACACTGTACATGCTGAGAACAGATGCCAGAGCTATTTGCACTGTGTATGAAAATGGACGCGCAATAGTGACTCTTCTTACCAGAAAACAACTCTTGGTCATAGGACCAGAAACTGCATGTGATTCAACTCCATTTAGGACTGGGAAACAAACACTAGCTCGCCTTACAAGAAACACACTCTGCTTTTGAGAAAAGAGCACTCTTCTACTCTACTGTGTTTCCTATAGGGCCAGAACAGTGAGCTTGCTCAGAACAAAAGAACTGTGCTTCCTACACACATGGGCCATATCTAGTTCAACTCTGCTTAGGAAACTGACAAAAACAGTAGCTCCTCTTCAGTCCAATACAGTGTACTAGCTGGGAACAGACGCGAGTGCTATTTGCACTATGTATGGCAATGGGAGCGAATAGTGACTCTTCCTACCAGAAAACAACTCTTGCTCTTAGGACCAGAAACTGAATGGGATTCAACTCCATTTCTGACTAGGAAACAAACACTAGCTAGCCTTACAAGAAACACACTCTGCTTTTGAGAAAAGAGCACTCTTCTACTCTACTGTGTTTCCTGTGGTGTCCGAACAGTGAGCTTGCTCAGAATAAAAGAACTGTGCTTCCTACACACACGGGCCACATCTAGTTCAACTGTGCTTAGGAAACTGACAAGAACAGTAGCTCCTCTTCATTCTAATACACTGTAATTGTTGGGAACAGACGCGAGTGCTATTTGCACTGTGTATGGCAATGGGAGCGCAATAGTGACTCTTCTTACCAGAAAACAACTCTTGCTTGTAGGACCAGAAACTGCATGGGATTCAACTCCATTTAGGACTGGGAAACAAACACTAGCTCGCCTTACAAGAAACACACTCTGCTTTTGAGAAAAGAGCACTCTTCTACTCTACTGTGTTTCCTATTGGGTCTGAACAGTGAGCTTGCTCAGAACAAAAGAAATGTGCTTCCTACACACAGGGCCATATCTAGTTCAACTCTGCTTAGGAAACTGACAAGAACAGTATCTCCTCTTCAGTCCAGTACACTGTACATGCTGGGAACAGATGCCAGTGCTATTTGCTCTGTGTATGACAATGGGAGCGCAATAGTGACTCTTCTTACCAGGAAACAACTCTTGCTCGTAGGATCAGAAACTGCATGTTATTCAACTTCATTTAGGACTGGGAAACAAACGCTAGCTCGCCTTACAAGAAACACACTCTGCTTCTGAGAATAGAGCACTCTTCTACGCTACTGTGTTTCCTATAACGCAAGAACACAGAGCTTGCTGAGAACAAAAGAACTGTGCTTCCTACACACATGGACATATCTAGTTCAATTCTGCTCAGGAAACTGACAAGAACAGTAGATCCTCTTCAGTCCAATACACTGTACATGCTGGGAACAGATGCCAGAGCTATTTGCACTGTGTATGAAAATGGACGCGCAAAAGTGACTCTTCTTACCAGAAAACAACTCTTGGTCATAGGACCAGAAACTGCATGTGATTCAACTCCATTTAGGACTGGAAAACAAACACTAGCTCGCCTTACAAGAAACACACTCTGCTTTTGAGAAAAGAGCACTCTTCTACTCTACTGTGTTTCCTATAGGGCCAGAACAGTGAGCTTGCTCAGAACAAAAGAACTGTGCTTCCTACACACATGGGCCATATCTAGTTCAACTCTGCTTAGGAAACTGACAAGAACAGTAGCTCCTCTTCAGTCCAATACAGTGTACTAGCTGGGAACAGACGCGAGTGCTATTTGCACTATGTATGGCAATGGGAGCGAATAGTGACTCTTCCTACCAGAAAACAACTCTTACTCTTAGGACCAGAAACTGCATGGGATTCAACTCCATTTCTGACTAGGAAACAAACACTAGCTAGCCTTACAAGAAACACACTCTGCTTTTGAGAAAAGAGCACTCTTCTACTCTACTGTGTTTCCTATGGTGTCCAAACAGTGAGCTTGCTCAGAATAAAAGAACTGTGCTTCCTACACACACGGGCCACATCTAGTTCAACTCTGCTTAGGAAACTGACAAGAACAGTAGCTCCTCTTCATTCTAATACACTGTAATTGTTGGGAACAGACGCGAGTGCTATTTGCACTGTGTATGGCAATGGGAGCGCAATAGTGACTCTTCTTACCAGAAAACAACTCTTGCTTGTAGGACCAGAAACTGCATGGGATTCAACTCCATTTAGGACTGGGAAACAAACACTAGCTCGCCTTACAAGAAACACACTCTGCTTTTGAGAAAAGAGCACTCTTCTACTCTTCTGTGTTTCCTATTGGGTCTGAACAGTGATCTTGCTCAGAACAAAAGAAATGTGCTTCCTACACACAGGGCCATATCTAGTTCAACTCTGCTTAGGAAACTGACAAGAACAGTATCTCCTCTTCAGTCCAGTACACTGTACATGCTGGGAACAGATGCCAGTGCTATTTGCTCTGTGTATGAAAATGGGAGTGCAATAGTTACTCTTCTTACCAGGAAACAACTCTTGCTCGTAGGACCAGAAACTGCATGTTATTCAACTTCATTTAGGACTGGGAAACAAACGCTAGCTCGCCTTACAAGAGACACACTCTGCTTTTGAGAAAAGAGCACTCTTCTACTCTACTGTGTTTCCTATGGTGTCCAAACAGTGAGCTTGCTCAGAATAAAAGAACTGTGCTTCCTACACACACGGGCTACATCTAGTTCAACTCTGCTTAGGAAACTGACAAGAACAGTAGATCCTCTTCAGTCCAATACACTGTACATGCTGGGAACAGACGACAGTGCTATTTGCGATGTGTATGACAATGGGAGCGTAGTAGTGACTCTTCTTACCAGAAAACAACTCTTGCTCGTAGGACCAGAAACTGCATGCTATTCAAGTCCATTTAGGACTGGTAAACAAACGCTAGCTTGCCTTACAAGAAACACACTCTGCTTTTGAGAAAAGAGCACTCTTCTACTCTACTGTGTTTCCTATGGGGTCCAAACAGTGAGCTTGCTCAGAACAAAAGAACTGTGCTTCCTACACACACGGGTCATATCTAGTTCAACTCTGCTTAGGAAACTGACAAGAACAGTATCTCCTCTTCTTTCCAATACATTGTACTTGCTGGGAACAGACGCGAGTGCTATTTGCTCTGTGTATGGCTAAGGGAGCGCAATAGTGACTTTCCTTACTAGAAAACAACTCTTGCTCTTAGGACCAAAAACTGCATGTGATTCAACTCCATTTAGGACTGGGAATCAAACGCTAGCTCCCCTTAAAAGAAACACACTCTGCTTTTGAGAAAAGAGCACTCCTCTACTCTACTGTGTTTCCTATAGGGCCAGAACAGTGAGCTTGCTCAGAACAAAAGAACTGTGCTTCCTACACACACGGGCCACATCTAGTTCAACTCTGCTTAGGAAACTGACAAGAACAGTAACTCCTCTTCCTTCCAATACACTGTAATTGCTGGGAACAGACGCGAGTGCTATTTGCACTGTGTATGGCAATGGGAGCGCAATAGTGACTCTTCTTACCAGAAAACAACTCTTGCTTGTAGGACCAGAAACTGCATGGGATTCAACTCCATTTAGGACTGGGAAACAAACACTAGCTCGCCTTACAAGAAACACACTCTGCTTTTGAGAAAAGAGCACTCTTCTACTCTACTGTGTTTCCTATTGGGTCTGAACAGTGAGCTTGCTCAGAACAAAAGAAATGTGCTTCCTACACACAGGGCCATATCTAGTTCAACTCTGCTTAGGAAACTGACAAGAACAGTATCTCCTCTTCAGTCCAGTACACTGTACATGCTGGGAACAGATGCCAGTGCTATTTGCTCTGTGTATGACAATGGGAGCGCAATAGTGACTCTTCTTACCAGGAAACAACTCTTGCTCGTAGGATCAGAAACTGCATGTTATTCAACTTCATTTAGGACTGGGAAACAAACGCTAGCTCGCCTTACAAGAAACACACTCTGCTTCTGAGAATAGAGCACTCTTCTACGCTACTGTGTTTCCTATAACGCAAGAACACAGAGCTTGCTGAGAACAAAAGAACTGTGCTTCCTACACACATGGACATATCTAGTTCAATTCTGCTCAGGAAACTGACAAGAACAGTAGATCCTCTTCAGTCCAATACACTGTACATGCTGGGAACAGATGCCAGAGCTATTTGCACTGTGTATGAAAATGGACGCGCAAAAGTGACTCTTCTTACCAGAAAACAACTCTTGGTCATAGGACCAGAAACTGCATGTGATTCAACTCCATTTAGGACTGGAAAACAAACACTAGCTCGCCTTACAAGAAACACACTCTGCTTTTGAGAAAAGAGCACTCTTCTACTCCACTGTGTTTCCTATAGGGCCAGAACAGTGAGCTTGCTCAGAACAAAAGAACTGTGCTTCCTACACACATGGGCCATATCTAGTTCAACTCTGCTTAGGAAACTGACAAGAACAGTAGCTCCTCTTCAGTCCAATACAGTGTACTAGCTGGGAACAGACGCGAGTGCTATTTGCACTATGTATGGCAATGGGAGCGAATAGTGACTCTTCCTACCAGAAAACAACTCTTACTCTTAGGACCAGAAACTGCATGGGATTCAACTCCATTTCTGACTAGGAAACAAACACTAGCTAGCCTTACAAGAAACACACTCTGCTTTTGAGAAAAGAGCACTCTTCTACTCTACTGTGTTTCCTATGGTGTCCAAACAGTGAGCTTGCTCAGAATAAAAGAACTGTGCTTCCTACACACACGGGCCACATCTAGTTCAACTCTGCTTAGGAAACTGACAAGAACAGTAGCTCCTCTTCATTCTAATACACTGTAATTGTTGGGAACAGACGCGAGTGCTATTTGCACTGTGTATGGCAATGGGAGCGCAATAGTGACTCTTCTTACCAGAAAACAACTCTTGCTTGTAGGACCAGAAACTGCATGGGATTCAACTCCATTTAGGACTGGGAAACAAACACTAGCTCGCCTTACAAGAAACACACTCTGCTTTTGAGAAAAGAGCACTCTTCTACTCTTCTGTGTTTCCTATTGGGTCTGAACAGTGATCTTGCTCAGAACAAAAGAAATGTGCTTCCTACACACAGGGCCATATCTAGTTCAACTCTGCTTAGGAAACTGACAAGAACAGTATCTCCTCTTCAGTCCAGTACACTGTACATGCTGGGAACAGATGCCAGTGCTATTTGCTCTGTGTATGAAAATGGGAGCGCAATAGTTACTCTTCTTACCAGGAAACAACTCTTGCTCGTAGGACCAGAAACTGCATGTTATTCAACTTCATTTAGGACTGGGAAACAAACGCTAGCTCGCCTTACAAGAGACACACTCTGCTTTTGAGAAAAGAGCACTCTTCTACTCTACTGTGTTTCCTATGGTGTCCAAACAGTGAGCTTGCTCAGAATAAAAGAACTGTGCTTCCTACACACACGGGCTACATCTAGTTCAACTCTGCTTAGGAAACTGACAAGAACAGTAGATCCTCTTCAGTCCAATACACTGTACATGCTGGGAACAGACGACAGTGCTATTTGCGATGTGTATGACAATGGGAGCGTAGTAGTGACTCTTCTTACCAGAAAACAACTCTTGCTCGTAGGACCAGAAACTGCATGCTATTCAAGTCCATTTAGGACTGGTAAACAAACGCTAGCTTGCCTTACAAGAAACACACTCTGCTTTTGAGAAAAGAGCACTCTTCTACTCTACTGTGTTTCCTATGGGGTCCAAACAGTGAGCTTGCTCAGAACAAAAGAACTGTGCTTCCTACACACACGGGTCATATCTAGTTCAACTCTGCTTAGGAAACTGACAAGAACAGTATCTCCTCTTCTTTCCAATACATTGTACTTGCTGGGAACAGACGCGAGTGCTATTTGCTCTGTGTATGGCTAAGGGAGCGCAATAGTGACTTTCCTTACTAGAAAACAACTCTTGCTCTTAGGACCAAAAACTGCATGTGATTCAACTCCATTTAGGACTGGGAATCAAACGCTAGCTCCCCTTAAAAGAAACACACTCTGCTTTTGAGAAAAGAGCACTCCTCTACTCTACTGTGTTTCCTATAGGGCCAGAACAGTGAGCTTGCTCAGAACAAAAGAACTGTGCTTCCTACACACACGGGCCACATCTAGTTCAACTCTGCTTAGGAAACTGACAAGAACAGTAACTTCTCTTCCTTCCAATACACTGTAATTGCTGGGAACAGACGCGAGTGCTATTTGTACTGTGTATCGCAATGGGAGCACAATAGTGATTCTTCTTACCAGAAAACAATTCTTGCTCATAGGACCAGAAACTGCATGAGATTCAACACCATTTAGGACTGGGAAACAAACACTAGTTCGCCTTACAAGGAACACACTCTGCTTTTGAGAAAAGAGCACTCTTCTACTCTACTATGTTTCATATGGGGTCCGAACAGTGGCCTGCTCAGAACAAAAGAACTGTGCTTCCTACACACATGGGTCATATCTAGTTCAACTCTGCTAAGGAAACTGACAAGAACAGTATCTCCTCTTCTTTCCAATACGCTGTACTTGCTTGGAACAGACGCGATTGCTATTTGCACTGTGTATGGCTAAGGGAGCACAATAGTGACTCTTCTTACCAGAAAACAACTCTTGCTCGTAGGACCAAAAACTGCATGTGATTCAACTCCATTTAGGACTGGGAAACAAACGCTAGCTCCCCTTAAAAGAAACACACTCTGCTTTTGAGAAAAGAGCACTCTTCTACTCTACTGTGTTTCCTATAGGGCCAGAACACTGAGCTTGCTCAGAAAAAAGAACTGTGCTTCCTACACACACAGGCCACATCTAGTTCAACTCTGCTTAGGAAACTGACAAGAACAGTAGCTCCTCTTCAGTCCAATACACTGTACTTGCTGGGAACAGACGCGAGTGCTATTTGCACTGTGTATGGCAATGGGAGCGCAATGGTGACTCTTCTTACCAGAAAACAACTCTTGCTCGTGGAACCAGAAACTGCTTGGGATTCAACTCCATTTCTGACTGGGAAACAAACACTAGCTCGCCTTACAAGAAACACACTCTGCTTTTGAGAAAAGAGCACTCTTCTACTCTACTGTGTTTTCTATGTTGTCCAAACAGTGAGATTGCTCAGAACAAAAGAAATGTGCTTCCTACACACACGGGCCATATCTAGTTCAACTCTGCTTAGGAAACTGACAAGAACAGTAGATCCTCTTCCGTCCAATACACTGTACTTGCTGGGAACAAACGCGAGTTCTATTTGCTCTGTGTATGGCAATGGGAGCTCATTAGTGACTCTTCTTACCAGAAAACAACTCTTGCTCATAGGACCACAAACTGCATGTGACTCATCTCCATTTAGGACTGGGAAACAAACTCTAGCTTGCCGTACAAGAAACACACTCTGCTTTTGAGAAAAGAGCACTCTTCTACTCTACTGTGTTTCCTATAGGGCCAGAATAGTGAGCTTGCTCAGAACAAAAGAACTGTGCTTCCAACACACATGGCCATATCTAGTTCAACTCTGCTTAGGAAACTGAAAAGAACCATAGATCCTTTACAGTCCAATACACTGTACATGCTGGGAACCGACGCCAGTGCTATTAGCCCTGTGTATGACAATGGGAGCGCAATAGTGACTCTTCTTACCAGGAAACAACTCTTGCTCGTAGGACCAAAAACTGCATATGATTCAACTCCATTTCTGACTGGGAAACAAACACTAGCTCGTCTTACAAGAAACACACTCAGCTTTTGAGAAAAGAGCACTCTTCTACTCTACAGTGTTTCCTATAGGGCCAGAACAGTGAGCTTGCTCAGAACAAAAGAACTGTGCTTCCTACACACACGGGCCATATCTAGTTCAACTCTGCTTATGAAACTGACAAGAACAGTAGCTCCTCTTCAGTCCAATACACTGTACTTGCTGGGAACAGACGCGAGTGCTATTTGCACTGTGTATGGCTAAGGGAGCACAATAGTGACTCTTCTTACCAGAAAACAACTCTTGCTCGTAGGACCAGAAACTGCATGGGATTCAACTCCATTTAGGACTGGGAAACAAATGCTATCTCACCTTACAAGAAACACACTCTGCTTTTGAGAAAAGAGCACTCTTCTACTCTACTGTGTTTCCTGTAGTGCCAGAAGAGTGAGCTTGCTCAGAACAAAAGAACTGTGCTTCCTACACACACGGGCCATATCTAGTTCAACTCTGCTTAGGAAACTGACAAGAACAGTAGCTCCTCTTCATTCTAATACACTGTAATTGCTGGGAACAGACACGAGTGCTATTTGCACTGTGTATGACAAAGGGAGCGTAATAGTGACTCTTCTTACCAGAAAACAACTCTTGCTTGTAGGACCAGAAACTGCAAGTGATTCAACCCCATTTCTGACTAGGAAACAAACACTAGCTATCCTTACAAGAAACACACTCTGCTTTTGAGAAAAGAGCACTCTTCTATTCTACTGTGTTTCCTATGGGGTCCTAACAGTGAGCTTGCTCAGAATAAAGGAACTGTGCTTCCTACACACACGGGCTATATCTAGTTCAACTCTGCTTAGGGAACTGACAAGAACAGTAGCTCCTCTTCAGTCCAATACACTGTACATGCTGGGAGCAGACGCGAGTGCTATTTTCACTGTGTATGGCAATGGGAGCACAATAGTTACTCTTCTTACCAGAAAAAACTCTTGTTCGTAGGACAAGAAACTGCATGGGATTCAACTCCGTTTCTGACTGGGAAACAAACACTAGCTAGCCTTACACGAAACACACTCTGCTTTTGAGAAAAGAGCACTCTTCTACTCTACTGTGTTTCCTATGGGGTCCGAACAGTGAGCTTGCTCAGAACAAAAGAACTGTGCTTCCTACACACACGGGCCATATCTACTTCAACTCTGCTTATGAAACTGACATGAACAGTTGATCCTCTTCAGTCCAGTACACTGTACTTGCTGGGAACAGACGCGAGTGCTATTTGCACTGTGTATGACAATGGGAGCGCAATAGTGACTCTTCTTACCAGGAAACAACTCTTGCTCGTAGGACCAGAAACTGCATGTTATTCAACTTCATTTAGGACTGGGAAACAAATGCTAGCTCGCCTTACAAGAAACACACTCTGCTTCTGAGAAAAGAGCACTCTTCTACGCTACTGTGTTTCCTATATGGCCAGAACACAGAGCTTGCTGAGAACAAAAGAACTGTGCTTCCTACACACATGGACATATCTAGTTCAATTCTGCTCAGGAAACTGACAAGAACAGTAGATCCTCTTCAGTCAAATACACTGTACATGCTGAGAACAGATGCCAGAGCTATTTGCACTGTGTATGAAAATGGACGCGCAATAGTGACTCTTCTTACCAGAAAACAACTCTTGGTCATAGGACCAGAAACTGCATGTGATTCAACTCCATTTAGGACTGGGAAACAAACACTAGCTCGCCTTACAAGAAACACACTCTGCTTTTGAGAAAAGAGCACTCTTCTACTCTACTGTGTTTCCTATAGGGCCAGAACAGTGAGCTTGCTCAGAACAAAAGAACTGTGCTTCCTACACACATGGGCCATATCTAGTTCAACTCTGCTTAGGAAACTGACAAAAACAGTAGCTCCTCTTCAGTCCAATACAGTGTACTAGCTGGGAACAGACGCGAGTGCTATTTGCACTATGTATGGCAATGGGAGCGAATAGTGACTCTTCCTACCAGAAAACAACTCTTGCTCTTAGGACCAGAAACTGAATGGGATTCAACTCCATTTCTGACTAGGAAACAAACACTAGCTAGCCTTACAAGAAACACACTCTGCTTTTGAGAAAAGAGCACTCTTCTACTCTACTGTGTTTCCTGTGGTGTCCGAACAGTGAGCTTGCTCAGAATAAAAGAACTGTGCTTCCTACACACACGGGCCACATCTAGTTCAACTGTGCTTAGGAAACTGACAAGAACAGTAGCTCCTCTTCATTCTAATACACTGTAATTGTTGGGAACAGACGCGAGTGCTATTTGCACTGTGTATGGCAATGGGAGCGCAATAGTGACTCTTCTTACCAGAAAACAACTCTTGCTTGTAGGACCAGAAACTGCATGGGATTCAACTCCATTTAGGACTGGGAAACAAACACTAGCTCGCCTTACAAGAAACACACTCTGCTTTTGAGAAAAGAGCACTCTTCTACTCTACTGTGTTTCCTATTGGGTCTGAACAGTGAGCTTGCTCAGAACAAAAGAAATGTGCTTCCTACACACAGGGCCATATCTAGTTCAACTCTGCTTAGGAAACTGACAAGAACAGTATCTCCTCTTCAGTCCAGTACACTGTACATGCTGGGAACAGATGCCAGTGCTATTTGCTCTGTGTATGACAATGGGAGCGCAATAGTGACTCTTCTTACCAGGAAACAACTCTTGCTCGTAGGATCAGAAACTGCATGTTATTCAACTTCATTTAGGACTGGGAAACAAACGCTAGCTCGCCTTACAAGAAACACACTCTGCTTCTGAGAATAGAGCACTCTTCTACGCTACTGTGTTTCCTATAACGCAAGAACACAGAGCTTGCTGAGAACAAAAGAACTGTGCTTCCTACACACATGGACATATCTAGTTCAATTCTGCTCAGGAAACTGACAAGAACAGTAGATCCTCTTCAGTCCAATACACTGTACATGCTGGGAACAGATGCCAGAGCTATTTGCACTGTGTATGAAAATGGACGCGCAAAAGTGACTCTTCTTACCAGAAAACAACTCTTGGTCATAGGACCAGAAACTGCATGTGATTCAACTCCATTTAGGACTGGAAAACAAACACTAGCTCGCCTTACAAGAGACACACTCTGCTTTTGAGAAAAGAGCACTCTTCTACTCTACTGTGTTTCCTATAGGGCCAGAACAGTGAGCTTGCTCAGAACAAAAGAACTGTGCTTCCTACACACATGGGCCATATCTAGTTCAACTCTGCTTAGGAAACTGACAAGAACAGTAGCTCCTCTTCAGTCCAATACAGTGTACTAGCTGGGAACAGACGCGAGTGCTATTTGCACTATGTATGGCAATGGGAGCGAATAGTGACTCTTCCTACCAGAAAACAACTCTTACTCTTAGGACCAGAAACTGCATGGGATTCAACTCCATTTCTGACTAGGAAACAAACACTAGCTAGCCTTACAAGAAACACACTCTGCTTTTGAGAAAAGAGCACTCTTCTACTCTACTGTGTTTCCTATGGTGTCCAAACAGTGAGCTTGCTCAGAATAAAAGAACTGTGCTTCCTACACACACGGGCCACATGTAGTTCAACTCTGCTTAGGAAACTGACAAGAACAGTAGCTCCTCTTCATTCTAATACACTGTAATTGTTGGGAACAGACGCGAGTGCTATTTGCACTGTGTATGGCAATGGGAGCGCAATAGTGACTCTTCTTACCAGAAAACAACTCTTGCTTGTAGGACCAGAAACTGCATGGGATTCAACTCCATTTAGGACTGGGAAACAAACACTAGCTCGCCTTACAAGAAACACACTCTGCTTTTGAGAAAAGAGCACTCTTCTACTCTTCTGTGTTTCCTATTGGGTCTGAACAGTGATCTTGCTCAGAACAAAAGAAATGTGCTTCCTACACACAGGGCCATATCTAGTTCAACTCTGCTTAGGAAACTGACAAGAACAGTATCTCCTCTTCAGTCCAGTACACTGTACATGCTGGGAACAGATGCCAGTGCTATTTGCTCTGTGTATGAAAATGGGAGCGCAATAGTTACTCTTCTTACCAGGAAACAACTCTTGCTCGTAGGACCAGTAACTGCATGTTATTCAACTTCATTTAGGACTGGGAAACAAACGCTAGCTCGCCTTACAAGAGACACACTCTGCTTTTGAGAAAAGAGCACTCTTCTACTCTACTGTGTTTCCTATGGTGTCCAAACAGTGAGCTTGCTCAGAATAAAAGAACTGTGCTTCCTACACACACGGGCTACATCTAGTTCAACTCTGCTTAGGAAACTGACAAGAACAGTAGATCCTCTTCAGTCCAATACACTGTACATGCTGGGAACAGACGACAGTGCTATTTGCGATGTGTATGACAATGGGAGCGTAGTAGTGACTCTTCTTACCAGAAAACAACTCTTGCTCGTAGGACCAGAAACTGCATGCTATTCAAGTCCATTTAGGACTGGTAAACAAACGCTAGCTTGCCTTACAAGAAACACACTCTGCTTTTGAGAAAAGAGCACTCTTCTACTCTACTGTGTTTCCTATGGGGTCCAAACAGTGAGCTTGCTCAGAACAAAAGAACTGTGCTTCCTACACACACGGGTCATATCTAGTTCAACTCTGCTTAGGAAACTGACAAGAACAGTATCTCCTCTTCTTTCCAATACATTGTACTTGCTGGGAACAGACGCGAGTGCTATTTGCTCTGTGTATGGCTAAGGGAGCGCAATAGTGACTTTCCTTACTAGAAAACAACTCTTGCTCTTAGGACCAAAAACTGCATGAGATTCAACACCATTTAGGACTGGGAAACAAACGCTATTTCGCCTTACAAGGAACACACTCTGCTTTTGAGAAAAGAGCACTCTTCTACTCTACTATGTTTCATATGGGGTCCGAACAGTGGCCTGCTCAGAACAAAAGAACTGTGCTTCCTACACACATGGGTCATATCTAGTTCAACTCTGCTAAGGAAACTGACAAGAACAGTATCTCCTCTTCTTTCCAATACGCTGTACTTGCTGGGAACAGACGCGATTGCTATTTGCACTGTGTATGGCTAAGGGAGCACAATAGTGACTCTTCTTACCAGAAAACAACTCTTGCTCATAGGACCAAAAACTGCATGTGATTCAACTCCATTTAGGACTGGGAAACAAACGCTAGCTCCCCTTAAAAGAAACACACTCTGCTTTTGAGAAAAGAGCACTCTTCTACTCTACTGTGTTTCCTATAGGGCCAGAACACTGAGCTTGCTCAGAAAAAAGAACTGTGCTTCCTACACACACAGGCCACATCTAGTTCAACTCTGCTTAGGAAACTGACAAGAACAGTAGCTCCTCTTCAGTCCAATACACTGTACTTGCTGGGAACAGACGCGAGTGCTATTTGCACTGTGTATGGCAATGGGAGCGCAATGGTGACTCTTCTTACCAGAAAACAACTCTTGCTCGTGGAACCAGAAACTGCTTGGGATTCAACTCCATTTCTGACTGGGAAACAAACACTAGCTCGCCTTACAAGAAACACACTCTGCTTTTGAGAAAAGAGCACTCTTCTACTCTACTGTGTTTTCTATGTTGTCCAAACAGTGAGATTGCTCAGAACAAAAGAAATGTGCTTCCTACACACACGGGCCATATCTAGCTCAACTCCTCTTAGGAAAATGACAAGAACAGTAGCTCCTCTTCAGTCCAATACACTGTACTTGCTGGGAAAAGACGCGAGTGCTATTTGCACTATGTATGGCAATGGGAGCACAATAGTGACTTTCCTTACCAGAAAACAACTCTTGCTCATAGGACCACAAACTGCATATGACTCATCTCCATTTAGGACTGGGAAACAAACTCTAGCTTGCCGTACAAGAAACACACTCTGCTTTTGAGAAAAGAGCACTCTTCTACTCTACTGTGTTTCCTATAGGGCCAGAATAGTGAGCTTGCTCAGAACAAAAGAACTGTGCTTCCAACACACATGGCCATATCTAGTTCAACTCTGCTTAGGAAACTGAAAAGAACCATAGATCCTTTACAGTCCAATACACTGTACATGCTGGGAACCGACGCCAGTGCTATTAGCCCTGTGTATGACAATGGGAGCGCAATAGTGACTCTTCTTACCAGGAAACAACTCTTGCTCGTAGGACCAAAAACTGCATATGATTCAACTCCATTTCTGACTGGGAAACAAACACTAGCTCGTCTTACAAGAAACACACTCAGCTTTTGAGAAAAGAGCACTCTTCTACTCTACAGTGTTTCCTATAGGGCCAGAACAGTGAGCTTGCTCAGAACAAAAGAACTGTGCTTCCTACACACACGGGCCATATCTAGTTCAACTCTGCTTAGGAAACTGACAAGAACAGTAGCTCCTCTTCAGTCCAATACACTGTACTTGCTGGGAACAGACGCGAGTGCTATTTGCACTGTGTATGGCAATGGGAGCGCAATGGTGACTCTTCTTGCCAGAAAACAACTCTTGCTCGTAGGACCAGAAACTGCATGGGATTCAACTCCATTTCTGACTGGGAAACAAACACTAGCTCGCCTTACAAGAAACACACTCTGCTTTTGAGAAAAGAGCACTCTTCTACTCTACTGTGTTTCCTATGTTTTCCGAACAGTGAGCTTGCTCAGAACAAAAGAAATGTGCTTCCTACACAAAAGGGCCATATCTAGTTCAACTCTGATTAGGAAACTGACAAGAACAGTAGATCCTCTTCCGTCCAATACAATGTACTTGCTGGGAACATAAGCGAGTGCTCTTTGCACTGTGTATGGCAATGGGAGCTCAATAGTGACACTTCTTACCAGAAAACAACTCTTTCTCCTAGGACCAGAAACTTCATGTGACTCAACTCCATTTAGGACTGGGAAACAAACGCTAGCTCGCCTTACAAGAGACACACTCTGCTTTTGAGAAAAGAACACTCTTCTACTCGACTGTGTTTCCTATAAGGCCAGAACAGTCAGCTTGCTCAGAACAAAAGAACTGTGCTTCCTACACACAGGGGCCATATCTAGATCAACTCTGTATAGGAAAGTGACAAGAACAGTAGCTCCTCTTCAGGCCTATACACTGTACATGCTGGGAACAGATGCCAGTGCTATTTGCCGTGTAATGACAATGGGAGCACAATAGTGACTCTTCTTACCTCGAAACAACTCTTGCTCGTAGGACCAGAAACTGCATGTGATTCAACTTCATTTAGGACTGGGAAACAAACGCTAGCTCGCCTTACAAGAAACACACTCTGCTTTTGAGAAAAGAGCACTCTTCTACTCTACTGTGTTTCCTATGGGGTCCCAAAAGTGAGCTTGCTCAGAACAAAAGAACTGTGCTTCCTACACACACGGGCCATATCTAGTTAAACTCTGCTTAGGAAACTGACAAGAACAGTAGCTCCTCTTCAGTCCAATACACTGTACTTGCTGGAAACAGACTCGAGTGTTATTTGCACTGTGTATGGCAATGGGAGCACAATAATGACTTTCCTTATCAGAAAACAACTCTTGCTCATAGGACCAAAAACTGCATGTGATTCAACTCCATTTAGGACTGGGAAACAAACCCTAGCTCGCCTAACAAGAAACACACTCTGCTTTTGAGAAAAGAGCACTCTTCTACTCTACTGTGTTTCCTATAGGGCCAGAACACTGAGCTTGCTCAGAACAAAAGAACTGTGCATCCTACACACAGAGGCCATATCTAGTTCAATTCTGCTTAGGAAAATGAAAAGAACAGGAGCTCCTCTTCAGGCCAAAACACTGTACATGCTGGAAACAGATGCAAGTGCTATTTGCCCTGTGTATGGCAAAGGGAGCACAATAGTGACTCTTCTTACGAGAAAACAACTCTTGCTCGTAGGACCAGAACCTGCATGGCATTCAAATCCATTTCTGACTGGGAAACAAACACTAGCTCGCCTTGCAAGTAACACACTCTGCTTTTGAGAAAAGAGCACTCTTCTACTCTACTGTGTTTCCTATATGGCTAGAACACAGAGCTTGCTCAGAACAAAAGAACTGTGCTTCCTACACACACGGACATATCTAGTTCAATTCTGCTTAGGAAACTGACAAGAACAGTAGCTCCTCTTCAGTCCAGTACACTGTACATGCTGGGAACAGATGCCAGTGCTATTTGCCTTGTGTATGACAATGGGAGCGTGCGTAGTAGTGACTCTTCTTACCAGAAAACAAATCTTGCTCATAGGAACTGAAACTGCATGTTATTCAACTTCATTTAAGACTGGGAAACAAACGCTAGCTCGCATTACAAGAAACACACTCTGCTTTTGAGAAAAGAGCACTCATCTACGCTACTGTGTTTCCTAAATTGCCAGAACACAGAGCTTGCTAAGAACAAAAGAACTGTGCTTCCTACACACACGGACATATGTAGTTCAATTCTACTCATGAAACTGACAAGAACAGTACATCCCCTTCAGTCCAATACACTGTACATGCTGGGAACAGATGCCAGAGCTATTTGCACTGTGTATGACAATGGACGCGCAATAGTGACTCTTCTTACCAGAAAACAACTCTTGGTCATAGGACCAGAAACTGCATGTGATTCAACTCCATTTAAGACTGGGAAACAAACACTAGCTCGCCTTACAAGAAACACACTCTGCTTTTGAGAAAAGAGCACTCTTCTACTCTACTGTGTTTCCTATAGGGCCAGAACAGTGAGCTTGCTCAGAGGAAAAGAACTGTGCTTCCTACACACACGGGCCACATCTAGTTCAACTCTGCTTAGGAAACTGACAAGAACAGTAGTTCCTCTTCATTCTAATACACTGTAATTGTTGGGAACAGACGCGAGTGCTATTTGCACTGTGTATGGCAATGGGAGCACAATAGTGACTCTTCTTACCAGAAAACAACTCTTGCTTGTAGGACCAGACACTGCATGGGATTCAACTCAATTTAGGACTGGGAAACAAACACTAGCTCGCCTTACAAGAAACACACTCTGCTTTTGAGAAAAGAGCACTCTTCTACTCTACTGTGTTTCCTATTGGGTCTGAACAGTGAGCTTGCTCAGAACAAAAGAAATGTGCTTCCTACACACACGGGCCATATCTAGTTCAACTCTGCTTAGGAAACTGACAAGAACAGTAGCTCCCCTGCAGTCCAATACACTGTACTTGCTGGGAACAGACGCGATTGCTATTTGCAATGTGTATGGCATCGGGAGCACAATAGTAACACTTCTTACCAGAAAACAACTCTTCCTCCTAGAACCAGAAACTGCATGGGATTCAACTCCATTTAGGACTGGGAAACAAACGCTAGCTTGCCTTACAAGAAACACACTCTGCTCTTGAGAAAAGAGCAGTCTTCTACTCTACTGTGTTTCCTATAGGGCCAGAACAGTCAGCTTGCTCAGAACAAAAGAACTGTGCTTCCTACACACATGGGCCATATCTAGTTCAACTCTGCTTAGGAAACTGACAAGAACAGTAGCTCCTCTTCAGTCCAATACAGTGTACTAGCTGGGAACAGACGCGAGTGCTATTTCCACTATGTATGGCAATGGGAGCGAATATTGACTCTTCTTGCCAGAAAACAACTCTTGCTCGTAGGACCAGAAACTGCATGGGATTCAACTACATTTCTGACTAGGTAACAAACACTAGCTAGCCTTACAAGAAACACACTCTGCTTTTGAGAAAAGAGCACTCTTCTACTCAACTGTGTTTCCTATGGTGTCCGAACAGTGAGCTTGCACAGAATAAAAGAAC
This sequence comes from Peromyscus eremicus, assembly GCF_949786415.1. Classification (NCBI taxonomy): domain Eukaryota; kingdom Metazoa; phylum Chordata; class Mammalia; order Rodentia; family Cricetidae; genus Peromyscus; species Peromyscus eremicus. The sequence continues at coordinate 30,370 of NW_026734393.1, forward strand.
TGTGCTTCCTACACACACGGGCCCTATCTAGTTCAACTCTGCTTAGGAAACTGACAAGAACAGTAGCTCCTCTTCAGTCCACTACAGTGTACTTGCTTGGAGCATACGCGAGTGCTATTTGCACTGTGGATGGCAAGGGAGCGCAATAGTGACTCTTCTTACCAGACAAAATTCTTGCTCATAGGAACAGAAACTACATGTGATTCAACTCCATTTAGGACTGGGAAACAAACGCTAGCTCACCTTATGAGAAACACACTCTGCTTTTGAGAAAAGAGCACTCTTCTACTCTACTGTGTTTCCTATGGTGTCCGAACAGTGAGCTTGCTCAGAAGAAAAGAACTGTGCTTCCTACACACACGGGCCACATCTAGTTCAACTCTGCTTAGGAAACTGACAAGAACAGTAGCTCCTCTTAATTCTAATACACTGTAATTGTTGGGAACAGATGCGAGTGCTATTTGCACTGTGTATGGCAATGGGAGCGCAATAGTGACTCTTCTTACCAGAAAACAACTCTTGCTTGTAGGACCAGAAACTGCATGGGATTCAACTCCATTTAGGACTGGGAAATAAACACTAGCTCGCCTTACAAGAAACACACTCTGCTTTGAGAATAGAGCACTCTTCTACTCTGCTGTGTTTCCTATTGGGTCTGAACAGTGAGCTTGCTCAGAACAAAAGAAATGTGCTTCCTACACACAGGGCCATATCTAGTTCAACTCCGCATAGGAAAATGACAAGAACAGTACATCCTCTTCAGTCCAATACAATGTACTTGCTGGGAACAGACACGAGTGCTATTTGCACGGTGTATGGCAATGGGAGCACAATAGTGACTCTTCTTACCAGAAAACAACTCTTGCACATAGGACCACAAACTGCATGTGACTCAACTCCATTTAGGACTGGGAAACAAACACTAGCTCGCCTTACAAGAAACACACTCTGCTTTTGAGAAAAGAGCAGTCTTCTACTCCACTGTGTTTCCTATAGGGCCAGAACAGTGAGCTTGCTCAGAACAAAAAACCTGTGCTTCCTACACACATGGGCTATATCTAGTTCAACTCTGCTTAGGAAACTGACAAGAACAGTAGCTCCTCTTCAGTCCACTAGAGTGTACTTGCTGGGAGCAGACGCGAGTGCTATTTGCACTGTGGATGGCAAGGGAGCGCAATAGTGACTCTTCTTATCAGAAAAAACTCTTGCTCATAGGAACAGAAACTGCATGTGATTCAACTCCATTTAGGATTGTTAAACAATCGCTAGCTCGCCTTATGAGAAACACACTATGCTTTTGAGAAAAGAGCACTCTTCTACTCTACTGTGTTTCCCATGGTGTCCGAACAGTGAGCTTGCGCAGAACAAAAGAACTGTGCTTCCTACACACACGGAGCATATCTAGTTCAACTCTGCTTAGGAAACTGACAAGAACAGTAGATCCTCTTCAGTCCAATACACTGTACTTGCTGAGAACAGACGCCAGTGCTATTTGCACTGTGTATGTCAATGGGAGCGCAATAGTGACTCTTCTTACCAGAAAACCACTCCTGGTAGTAGGACCAGAAACTGCATGTGACTCAACATCATTTAGGACTGGGAAACAAACGCTAGCTTGCATTACGAGAAACACACTCTGCTTTTTTAGAAAAGAGCACTCTTCTACTCTTCTGTGTTTCCTATGGTGTCCGAACAGTGAGCTTGCTCAGAACAAAAGAACTGTGCTTTCCTACAAACACGGGCCATATCTAGTTCAATTCTGCTTACGAAACTGACAAGAACAGTAGCTCCTCTTCAGTCCAATTCACTGTACTTGCTGGGAACAAACGCGAGTTCTATTTGCACTGTGTATGGCAATGGGAGCTCATTAGTGACTCTTCTTACCAGAAAACAACTCTTGCTCGTGGGACCACAAACTGCATGTGACTCATCTCCATTTAGGACTGGGAAATAAACGCTAGCTTGCCTTACAAGAAACACACTCTGCTTTTGAGAAAAGAGCACTCTTCTACTCTACTGTGTTTCCTATAGGGCCAGAACAGTGAGCTTGCCCAGAACAAAAGAACTGTGCTTCCTACACACACGGGCCATATCTAGTTCAACTCTGCTTAGGAAACTGACAAGAACAGTAGCTCCTCTTCAGTCCAATACACTGTACTTGCTGCGAACAGACACGAGTGCTATTTGCACTGTGTATGGCAATGGGAGCGCAATGGTGACTCTTCTTACCAGAAAACAACTCTTGCTCGTAGGACCAGAAACTGCATGGGATTCAACTCCATTTCTGACTGGGAAACAAACTCTAGCTCGCCTTACAAGAAACACACTCTGCTTTTGAGAAAAGAGCAATCTTCTACTCTACTGTGTTTCCTATGTTGTCCGAACAGTGAGCTTGCTCAGAACAAAATAAATGTGCTTCCTACACACACGGGCCATATCTAGTTCAACTCTGCTTAGGAAATTGAAAAGAACAGTAGATCCTCTTCCATCTAATACAATGTACTTGCTGGGAACAGAAGCGAGTGCTCTTTGCACTGTGTATGGCAAAGGGAGCTCAATAGTGACTCTTCTTACCAGAAAACAACTCTTGCTCGTAAGACCAGATACTTCATGTGACTCAACTCCATTTAGGACTAGGAAACAAACGCTAGCTCGCCTTACAAGAGACACACTCTGCTTTTGAGAAAAGAGCACTCTTCTACTCTACTGTATTTCCTATAGCACCAGAACAGTCATCTTTCTCAGAACAAAAGAACTGTGCTTCCTACACACACGGGCCATATCTAGTTAAACTCTGCTTAGGAAAGTGACAAGAACAGTATCTCCTCTTCAGTCCAATACACTGTACTTGCTGGAAACAGACTCGAGTGCTATTTGCACTGTGTATGTCATTGGGAGCACAATAATGACTTTCCTAATCAGAAACCAACTCTTGCTCGTAGGACCAAAAACTGCATGTGATTCAACTCCATTTAGGACTGGGAAACAAACCCTAGCTCGCCTAACAAGAAACACACTCCGCTTTTGAGAAAAGAGCACTCTTCTACGCTATTGTGTTTCCTATATGGCCAGAATAGAGAGCTTGCTCAAAACAAAAGAACTGTGCTTCCTACACTCACTGCCATATCTAGTTCAATTCTGCTTAGGAAACTGACAAGAACAGTAGATTCTCTTGAGTACAATACACTGTACATGCTGGGAACAGATGCCAGTGCTATTTGACCTGTGTATGACAAAGGACGCGCAATAGTAACTCTTCTTACCAGAAAACAACTCTTGGTCATAGGACCAGAAACTGCATTTGATAGAACTCCATTTAGGACTGGGAAACAAACCCTAGCTCGCCTAACAAGAAACACACTCTGCTTTTGAGAAAAGAGCACTCTTCTACTCTACTGTGTTTCCTATAGGGCCAGAACAGTGAGATTGCTCAGAACAAAAAAACTGTGCTTCCTACACACACGGGCCGTATCTAGTTCAACTCTGCTTAGGAAACTGACAAGAACAGTAGCTCTTCTTCAGTCCAATACACTGTACTTGCTGGGAACAGACGCGAGTGCTATTTGCACTGTGTATGGCAAAGGAGCACAATAGTGACTCTTCTTACGAGAAAAAAAAACTCTTGCTTGTAGGACCAGAAACTGCATGTGATTCAACTCCATTTAGGACTGGGAAACAAACGCTAGCTCGCTTACAAGAAACACACTCTGCATTGAGAAAAGAGCACTCTTCTTCTCTACTGTGTTTCCTATAGGGCCAGAACACTGAGCTTGCTCAGAACAAAGGAACTGTGCTTCCTACACACAGGGGCCATATCTAGTTCAACTCTGCTTAGGAAAATGAAAAGAACAGGAGCTCCTCTTCAGGCCAATACACTGTACATGCTGGGAACAGATGCAATTGCTAATTTGCCCTGTGTATGGCAAAGGGAGCGCAATAGTGACTCTTCTTAGGAGAAAACAACTCTTGCTCGTAGGACCAGTAACTTCATGGGATTCAAATCCATTTCTGACTGGGAAACAAACACTAGCTCGCCTTACAAGAAACTCACTCTGCTTTTGAGAAAAGAGCACTCTTCTACTCTACTGTGTTTCCTATGGGGTCCGAACAGTGAGCTTGCTCAGAACAAAAGAAATTTGCATCCTACACACACGGGCCATATCTAGTTCAACTCTGCTTAGGAAACTGACAAGAACAGTAGATCCTCTTCAGTCCAATACACTGTACATGCTGGGAGCAGACGACAGTGCTATTTGCCCTGTGTATGACAATGGGAGCGTGCTTAGTAGTGACTGTTCTTACCAGAAAACAACTCTTGCTCATAGGACCAGAAACTGCATGGGATTCAACTCCATTTAGGACTGGGAAACAAACGCTAGCTCGCCTTACAAGAAACACACTCTGCTTTTGAGAAAAGAGCACTCTTCTACTCTACTGTGTTTCATATGGGGTCCGAACAGTGGGCTTGCTCAGAACAAAAGAACTGTGCTTCCTACACACACGGGCCATATCTAGTTCAACTCTGCTTAGGAAACTGACAAGAACAGTATCTCCTCTTCTTTCCAATACACTGTACTTGCTGGGAACAGACGCGAGTGCTCTTTGCACTGTGTGTGGCAATGGGAGCTCAATAGTGACTGTTCTTACCAGAAAACAACTCTTGCTCATAGGACCAGAAAATGCATGGGATTCAACTCCATTTCTGACTGGTTAACAAACATTAGCTCGCATTACAAGAATCACACTCTGCTTTTGAGAAAAGAGCACTCTTCTACTCTACTGTGTTTCCTATGGTGTACGAACAGTGAGCTTGCTCAGAACAAAATGACTGTGCTTCCAACACACATGGGCCATATCTAGTTCAACTCTGCATAGGAAAATGACAAGAACAGTAGATTGTCTTCAGTCCAATACACTGTACTTGCTGCTAACAGACGTGAGAGCTATTTGCACTGTGTATGGCAATGGGAGCTCAATAGTGATTCTTCTTACCAGAAAACAACTCTTGCTCGTAGGACCAGAAACTGCATGTGACTCAACTCCATTTAGGACTGGGAAACAAACTCTAGCTCGCCTTTCAAGAGACAGAATCTGCTTTTGAGAAAAGAGCACTCTTCTACTCTACTGTGTTTCCTATAGGGCCAGAACAGTCAGCTTGCTCAGAACAAAAGAACTGTGCTTCCTACACACATGGGCCATATCTAGTTCAACTCTGCTCAGGAAACTGACAAGAAGAGTAGCTCCTCTTCAGTCCAATACACTGTGCTTGCTGGAAACAGACGCGATTGCTATTTGCTATGTGTATGGCAATGGGAGTGCAATAATGACTTTTTTTACCAGAAAACAACTCTTGCTCGTAGGACCAAAAACTGCATGTCATTCAACTACATTTAGGACTGGGAAAAAACGCTAGGTCGCCTTACAAGAAACACACTGTGCTTTTGAGAAAAGAACACTCTTCTATGCTACTGTGTTTCCTATATGGCCAGAACAGAGTGCTTGCTCAGAACAAAAGAACTGTGCTTCCTACACACAAGGACATATCTAGTTCAATTCTGCTTAGGAAACTGACAAGAAGAGTAGATCCTCTTCAGTCCAATACACTGTACATGCTGGGAACAGATGCCAGTGCTATTTGCCCTGTGTATGACAATGGACGCGCAATAGTGACTCCTCTTACCAGAACACAACTCTTGCTCGCAGGACCAGAAACTGCATGTGATTCAACTCCATTTAGGACTGGGAAACAAACACTAGCTCACCTTACGAGAAACACACTCTGCTTTTCAGAAAAGAGCACTCTTCTACTCTACTGTGTTTCCTACGGTGTCCGACCAGTGAGCTTGCTCAAAACAAAAGAACTGTGCTTCCTACACACACGGGCCATATCTAGTTCAACTCTGCTTAGGAAGCTGACAAGAACAGTAGCTCGTCTTCAGTACAATACACTGTACTTGCTGAAAACAGACGCGAGTGCTATTTGCACTGTGTATGGCAGTGGGAGCACAATAGTGACTCTTCTTACCAGAAAACAACTCTTGCTCGTAGGACCAGAAACTGCATGGGATACAACTCCATTTCTGACTGGGAAACAAACACTAGCTCGTCTTACAAGAAAAACACTCTGCTTTTGAGAAAAGAGCACTCTTCTACTCTACTGTGTTTCCTATGGGGTCCGAACAATTAGCTTGCTCAGAACAAAACTGTGCTTCCTACACACACGGGCCATATCTAGTTCAAATATGCATAGGAAACTCACAAGAACAGTAGATCCTCTTCAGTCCAATACACTGTACTTGCTGGGAACAGACGCGAGAGCTATTTGCACTGTGTATGGCAATGGGAGCTCAATAGTGACTCTTCTTACCAGAAAACAACTCTTGCTCGTAGGACCAGAAACTGCATGTGACTCAACTCCATTTAGGACTGGGAAACAAACGCTAGCTCTCCTTACGAGAAACACACTCTGCTTCTGAGAAAAGAGCACTCTTCTACTCTACTGTGTTTCCTATAGGGCCAGAACAGTGAGCTTGCTCAGAACAAAAGAATTGTACTTCCTAGACACAAGGGCCATATCTAGATCAACTCTGCTTAGGAAAGTGACAAGAACCGTAGCTCCCCTTCAGGCCTATACACTGTAAATGCTGCGAACAGATGCCAGTGCTATTTGCCCTGTAATGACAATAAGAGCACAATAGTGACTCTTCTTACCAGAAAACAACTCTAGCTCGTAGGACCAAAAACTGCCTGTTACTCAACTCCATTTAGGACTGGGAAACAAACACGAGCTCGCCTGAGAAGAAACACACTCTGCTTTAGAGAAAAGAGCACTCTTCTACTCTACTGTGTTTCCTATAGTGCCAGAAGAGTGAGCTTGCTCAGAACATAATAACTGTGCTTCCTAGACATACGGGCCATATCTATTTCAACTCTGCTTAGGAAACTGACAAGAACAGTAGCTCCTCTTCCTTCCGATACACTGTACTTGCTGGGAACAGACGGGAGTGCTATTTGCACTGTATGGTAATGGGAGCGCAAAAGTGACTTTCCTTACCAGAAAAAAACTCTTGCTCGTAGGACCAGAAATTGCATGTGATTCAACTCCATTTAGGACTGGGAAACAAACGCTAGCTCGCCTTACAAGAAACACACTCTGCTTTTGAGAAAAGAGCACTCTTCTACTTTACTGTGTTTCCTATGGGTTCCAAAGAGTGAGCATGCTCAGAACAAAAGAAATGTGCTTCCTACACACACAAGCCATATCTAGCTAAACTCTGCTTAGGAATCTGACAAGAACAGTAGCTCCTCTTCAGTCCAATGCACTGTACTTGCTGGAAACAGACACGAGTGCTATTTGCACTGTGTATGGCAATGGGAGCACAATAGTAACATTCCCTACCAGAAAACAACTCTTGCTCGTAGGACCAGAAACTGCATGTGACTGAACTCTATTTAGGATTGGGAAACAATCACTAGCTCGCCTTGCAAGAGACACACTCTGCTTTTGAGAAAAGAGCACTCTTCTACGTTACTTTGTTTCCTATATGGCCAGAACAGAGTGCTTGCTCAGAACAAAAGAACTGTGCTTCCTACACACATGGACATATCTAGTTCAAATCTGCTCAGGAAACTGACAAGAACAGTAGATCCTCTTCAGTCCAATACACTGTATATGCTGGGAATAGATGCCAGTGCTACTTGCCCTGTGTATGAAAAGGGACGTGCAATAGTGACTCTTCTTACCAGAAAACAACTCTTGGTCATAGGACCAGAAACTGCATGTGATTCAACTCCATTTAGGACTAGGAAACAAACTCTAGCTCGCCTTAAAAGAAACACACTCTGCTTTTGAAAAAAGAGCACTCTTCTACTCTACTGTGCTTCCTATAGGGCCAGAACAGTGAGCTTGCTCAGAACAAAAAAACTGTGCTTCCTGCACACACGGGCCATATCTAGTTCAACTCTGCTTAGGAAACTGACAAGAACAGTAGCTCTTTGTTAGTACAATACACGGTACTTGCTGGGAACAGACGCCAGTGCTTTTTGCACTGTGAATGGCAATAGGAGCTCAATAGTGACTCTTCTTACCAGAAAACAACTCTTGCTCATAGGACCACAAACTGCATGTGACTCACCTCCATTTAGGACTGAGAAACAAACGCTAGCTCGCCTTACAAGAAACACACTGTGCTTTTGAGAAAAGTGCACTCTTCTACTCTACTGTGTTTCTTATAGGGCCAGAACAGTGATCTTGCTCAGAACAAAAGAACTGTGCTTCCAACACACGGCCATATCTTGTTCAACTCTGCTTAGGAAACTGAAAAGAACAGTAGATCCTCTTCAGTCCAATACACTGCACATGCTGGGAACAGATGCCAGTGCTATTTGCCCTGTGTATGACAATGGACGCGCAATACTGACTCTTCTTACCAGAAAACATCTCTTGCTCACAGGACCAGAAACTGCATGTGATTCAACTCCATTTAGGGCTGGGAAACAAACGCTAGCTCGCCTTACGAGAAACACACTCTGCTTTTCAGAAAAGAGCACTCTTCTACTCTACTGTGTTTCCTACGGTGTCCGACCAGTGAGCTTGCTCAAAACAAAAGAACTGTGCTTCCAACACACGGCCATATCTAGTTCAACTCTGCTTGGAAACTGAAAAGAACAGTAGACCCTCTTCAGTCCAATACACTGTACATACTGGGAACAAATGCCAGTGCTATTTGCCCTGTGTATGACACTGGGAGCGCAATAGTGACTCTTCTTACCAGGAAACAACTCTTGCTCGTAGGACCAGAAACTGCATGTGATTCAACTCCATTTAGGACTGGGAAACAAACGCTAGCTCGCCTTAAAAGAAACACACTCTGCTTTTGAGAAAAGAGCACTCTTCTACTTTACTGTGTTTCCTATGGGGTCCAAAGAGTGAGCATGCTCAGAACAAAAGAAATGTGCTTCCTACACACACAAGCCATATCTAGCTAAACTCTGCTTAGGAATCTGACAAGAACAGTAGCTCCTCTTCAGTCCAATGCACTGTACTTGCTGGAAACAGACACGAGTGCTATTTGCACTGTGTATGGCAATGGGAGCACAATAGTAACATTCCCTACCAGAAAACAACTCTTGCTCGTAGGACCAGAAACTGCATGTGACTGAACTCTATTTAGGATTGGGAAACAATCACTAGCTCGCCTTGCAAGAGACACACTCTGCTTTTGAGAAAAGAGCACTCTTCTACGTTACTTTGTTTCCTATATGGCCAGAACAGAGTGCTTGCTCAGAACAAAAGAACTGTGCTTCCTACACACATGGACATATCTAGTTCAAATCTGCTCAGGAAACTGACAAGAACAGTAGATCCTCTTCAGTCCAATACACTGTATATGCTGGGAATAGATGCCAGTGCTACTTGCCCTGTGTATGAAAAGGGACGTGCAATAGTGACTCTTCTTACCAGAAAACAACTCTTGGTCATAGGACCAGAAACTGCATGTGATTCAACTCCATTTAGGACTAGGAAACAAACTCTAGCTCGCCTTAAAAGAAACACACTCTGCTTTTGAGAAAAGAGCACTCTTCTACTCTACTGTGCTTCCTATAGGGCCAGAACAGTGAGCTTGCTCAGAACAAAAAAACTGTGCTTCCTGCACACACGGGCCATATCTAGTTCAACTCTGCTTAGGAAACTGACAAGAACAGTAGCTCTTTGTTAGTACAATACACGGTACTTGCTGGGAACAGACGCCAGTGCTTTTTGCACTGTGAATGGCAATAGGAGCTCAATAGTGACTCTTCTTACCAGAAAACAACTCTTGCTCATAGGACCACAAACTGCATGTGACTCACCTCCATTTAGGACTGAGAAACAAACGCTAGCTCGCCTTACAAGAAACACACTGTGCTTTTGAGAAAAGTGCACTCTTCTACTCTACTGTGTTTCTTATAGGGCCAGAACAGTGATCTTGCTCAGAACAAAAGAACTGTGCTTCCAACACACGGCCATATCTTGTTCAACTCTGCTTAGGAAACTGAAAAGAACAGTAGATCCTCTTCAGTACAATACACTGTACATGCTGGGAACAGACGCCAGTGTATTTGCCCTGTGTATGACAATGGGAGCACAATAGTGACTCTTCTTACCAGAAAACAACTCTTGCTCGTAGATCCAGAAACTGCATGTGACTCAACTCCATTTAGGACTGGGAAACAAATGCTAGCTCGCCTTACAAGAAACAAACTCTGCTTTTGAGAAAAGAGCACTCTTCTACTCTACTGTGTTTCCTATAGGGCCAGAACAGTGAGCTTGCTAAGAACAAAATAACTGTGCTTCCAACACACGGCCATATCTAGTTCAACTCTGCTTAGAAAACTGAAAAGAACAGTAGGTCCTCTTCAGTCCAATACACTGTACTTGATGGAAACAGACGCGAGTGCTATTTGCAATGTGTATGGCAATGGGAGCGCAATAATTACTTTCCTTACCAGAAAACAACTCTTGCTCGTGGGACCAAAAACTGCATGTGATTCAACTACATTTAAGACTGGGAAACAAACGCTACATCTCCTTACAAGAAACACACTCTGCTTTTGAGAAAAGAGCACTCTTCTACTCTACTGTGTTTCCTATAGGGCCAGAACAGTGAGCTTGCTCAGAAAAAAAGAACTGTGCTTCCAACACATTGCCATATCTAGTTCAACTCTGCTTAGAAAACTGAAAAGAGCAGTAGGTCCTCTTCAGTTCAATACACTGTACATGCTGGGAACAGATGCCAGTGCTATTTGCCCTGTGTATGACAATGGGAGCGCTATAGTGACTCTTCTTACCAGGAAACAACTCTTACTCGTAGGACCAGAAACTGCATGTGATTCAACTCCATTTAGGGTTGGGAAACAAACGCTAGCTCGCCTTATAAGAAACACACTCTGCTTTTGAGAAAAGAGCACTCTTCTACTCTACTGTGTTTCCTATGGTTTCCGAACAGTGAGCTTGCTCAGAACAAAAGAAATGTGCTTTCTACACACACGGGCCATATCTAGTTCAACTCTGCTTAGGAAACTGACAAGAACAGTAGCTCTTCTTCAGTCCAATACACTGTACTTGCTAGGACCCGACACCAGTGCTATTTGTCCAGTGTATGAAAATGGGAGCACAATAGTGACTCTTTTTACCCGAAAACAACTCTTGCTCGTAGGAACATAAACTGCATAAGATTCAACTCCATGTAGGACTGGGAAACAAACACTAGCTCGCCTTACAAGAAACACACTCTGCTTTTGAAAAAAGAGCACTCTTCTACTCCACTGTGTTTCCTATGGTGTCCGAACAGTGAGCTTGCTCAGAGCAAAAGAGCTGTGCTTCCTACATACACGGGCCATATCTAGTTCAACTCTGCTTAGGAAACTGACAAGAACAGTAGATCCTCTTCAGTCCAATTCACTGTACTTGCTGGGAACAGAGGCGAGTGCTATTTGCACTGTGTATGGCAAAGGGAGCGCAAAAGTGACTTTTCTACCAGAAAACAACTCTTCCTCGAAGGACCAGAAACTGCATGTGATTCAACTCCATTTAGGACTGGGAAACAAACACTAGCTCGCCTTACAAGAAACACACTCTGCTTTTGAAAAATCAGCATTCTTCTACTCTACTGTGTTTCCATTGCGGCCAGAACAGTGAGCTTGCTCAGAACAAAAGAACTGTGCTTCGTACACACAGGGGCCATATCTAGTTCAGCTCTGCTTAGGAAACTGACAAGAACAGTAGCTCCTCTTCAGTCCAATTCACTGTTCTTGCTGGGACCAGACGCGAGTACTATTTGCACTGTGTATGGCAATGAGAGCGCAATAGTGACTCTTCTTACCAGAAAACAACTCTTGCTCGTAGGACCAGAAATGCATGGGATTCAACTCTATTTAGGACTTGGAAACAATCGCTAGCTCGCCTTAAAAGAAACACACTCTGCTTCTGACAAAAGAGCACTCTTCTACTCTAGTGTGTTTCCTATAGGGCCAAAACAGTGATTTTGCTCAGAACAAAATAACTGTGCTTCCTACACTCACGGGCCATATCTACCTCAACTCTGCTTAGGAACCTGACAAGAACAGTAGCTTCTCCTCAGTCCAATAAACTGTACTTGCTGAGAACAGACGCGAGTGCTCTTTGCACTATGTATGGCAATGGGAGCGCAATAGTGACTCTTCTTACCAGAAAACAACTCTTATTCCTAGGACCAGAAACTGCATGTGAATCAACTCCATTTAGGACAGGGAAACAAATGCTAGCTTGCCTTACAAGAAACACACTCTTCTTTTGAGAAAGAGCATTCTTCTACTCTACTGTGTTTCCTATAGGGCCAGATCAGTGAGCTTGCTCAGAACAAAAGAAATGTGCTTCCTACATACACGGGCCATATCTAGTTCAACTCTGGTTAGGAAACTGACAAGAACAGTAGCTCCTATTCAGTCCAATTCACTGTTCTTTCTGGGAACAGACTTGAGTGCTATTTGCACTGTGTATGGCAATGGGAGCGCAATAGTGACTTTCCTTACCAGAAAACAACTCTTGCTCATAGTACCAAATACTGCATGGGATTCAAATCTATTTAGGACTGAGAAACAAACTCTAGCTTGCCTTAAAAGAAACACACTCTGCTTTTGAGAAAAGAGCACTCTTCTACTCTACTGTGCTTCCTATAGGGCCAGAACAGTGAGCTTGCTCAGAACAAAAGAACTGTGCTTCCTACACACACGGGCCATATCTAGTTCCACTCTGCTTAGGAAACTGACTAGAAGAGTAGCTCCTCTTCAGTCCAATACACTGTAGTTTCTGGGAACAGATGCGAGTGCTATTTGCACTGTGTATGGCAATGGGAGCACAGTAGTGACTCTTCTACCAGAAAACAACTCTTCCTCGAAGGACTAGAAACTGCAAGTGATTCAACTCCATTTAGGACTGGGAAACAAACAGTAGTTCGACTTACAAGAAACACACTCTGCTTTTGAGAAATGAGCATTCTTCTACTCTACTGTGTTTCTTATAGGGCCAGAATAGTTAGCTTATTCAGAAAAATGAACTGTGCTTCCTACACACACGGGCCATATCTAGTTCAATTCTGCTTAGGAAACTGACAAGAACAGTAGATCCTCTTCAGTTCCATACACTGTACTTGCTGGGAACAGATGCCAGTGCTATTTGCCCTGTGTATGACAAGGGGAGGGCAATAGTGACTCTTCTTACCAGAAAACAACTCTTGCTCATAGGACGAGAAACTGCATGTGATTCAACTCCATTTAGGACTGGCAAATAAACACTAGCTCGCCTTACAAGAAACACACTCTGCTTTTGAGAAAAGAACACTCTTCTACTCTACTGTGTTTCCTATGGGGTCCGAACAGTGAGCTTGCTCAGAACAAAAGAACTGTGCTTCCTACACACACGGGCCATATCTAGTTCAACTCTGCTTAGGAAACTGACAAGAACAGTAGCTCCTCTTCAGTCCAATACACGGTACATGCTGGGAACAGAAGCCAGTGCTATTTGCCCTGTGTATGACAATGGGAGCGCAATAGTGATTCTTCTTACCAGAAAACAACTCTTGCTCGTAAGACCAGAAACTACATGTGATTCAACTCCATTTAGGACTGGGAAACAAAACCTAGCTCGCCTTACAAGAATCACTCTGTATTTGTGAAAAGATCACTCTTCTCCTCTACTATGTTTCCTATAGGGACAGAACAGTGAGCTTGCTTAGAACAAAAGAACTGAGCTTCCTACACACAGGGGCCATATCTAGTTCAACTCTGCTTAGGAAACTGACAAGAACAGTATCTCCTTTTAAGTCCAATACACTGTACTTGCTAAGAACAGACGCGAGTGCTATTTGCACTGTGTATGTCAATGGGAGCGCAATAATGACTTCCCTTACCAGAAAACAACTCTTGCTCGTAGGATCAAAAACTGCATGTGATTCAACTCCATTTAGGACTGAAACAAACGCTAGCTTGCCTTACAAGAAACACACTCTGCTTTTGAGAAAAGAGCACTCTTCTACTCTACCGTGTTTACTATGGTTTCGAACAGTGACCTTGCTCAGAACAAAAAACTGTGCTTCCTACACACACGGGCCATATCTAGTTCAACTCTGCTTAGGAAACTGACAAGAACAGTAGATCCTCCTCAGTCCAATACACTGTACATGCTGGGAACAGACGCCAGTGATATTTGCCCTGTGTATGACAATGGTAGCGCAATAGTGTCTCTTCTTACCAGAAACAACTCTTGCTCATAGGACCAGAAACTGCATGTGATTAAACTCCATTTAGGACTGAGAAACAAACACTAGCTCGCCTTACAAGAAACACACTCTGCTTTTGAGAAAAGAGCACTCTTCTACTCTACTGTTTTTCCTATAGGGCCTGAATAGTGAGCTTGCTCAGAATAAAAAAAACTGTGCTTCCTACACACACAGGCCATATCTAGTTCAACTCTGCTTAGGAAACTGACAAGAACAGTAGCTCCTCTTCAGTCCAATACACTGTAAATGCTGGGAACAGACGCCAGTGCTATTTGCCCTGTGTATGACAATGGGAGCGCAATAGTGATTCTTCTTACCAGAAAACAACTCTTGCTCGTAGGACCAGAAACTACATGTGATTCAACTCCATTTAGGACTGGAAAACAAACACAAGATCGCATTACAAGAAACACACTCTGCTTTTGTGAAAAGATCACTATCTACTCTACTATGTTTCCTATAACGGACAGAACAGTGAGCTTGCTCAGAAAAAAAGAACTGAGCTTCCTACACACAGGGGCCATATCTAGTTCAACTCTGCTTAGGAAACTGACAAGAAAAGTATCTCCTCTTAAGTCCAATACACTGTACTTGCTGGGAACAGACGCGAGTGCTATTTGCACTGTGTTTTCAATGGGAGCACAATAGTGACTTTCCTTAACAGAAAACAACTCTTGCTCATAGGATCAAAAACTGCATGTGATTCAACTCCTTTTTGGACTGGGAAACAAACGCTAGCTCGCCTTAGGAGAAACACACTCTGCTTTTGAGAAAAGATCACTCTTCTAATCTGCTGTGTTTTTTATAAGTCCAGAACAGTGAGCTTGCTCAGAACAAAAGAACTGTGCTTCCTACACACACGGCCATATCTGGTTCAATTCTGCATAGGAAACTGACAAGAATAGTAGATCCTCTTCAGTCCAATACACTGTACATGCTGGGATTAGACACCAGGGCTATTTGCCTTGTGTATAACAATGGGAGCACAATAGTGACTCTTCTTATCAGAAAAGAACTCTTGTTCGTAAGACTAGAAACTGCATGTGACTCAACTCCATTTAGGACTGGGAAACAAACGCTATCTCGACTTACAAGAAACACACTCTGCTTTTGAGAAAAGAGCACTCTTCTACTCTTTTGTGTTTCCTTTGGGGTCCAAACAGTGTCCTTGCTCAGAACAAAAGAACTGTGCTTCCTACACAACGGGCCATATCTAGTTCAACTCTGCTTATGAAACTGACAAGAACAGTAGCTCCTCTTCAGTCCAATATACTGTACTTGCTGGGAACAGACGTGAGAGCTATTTGCACTGTATATGGCAATGGAAGCCCAATAGTGACTCTTCTTACCAGAAAACAACTCTTGCTCGTAGGACCAAAAACTGCATGGGATTCAACTCCATTTAGGACTGGGAAACAAACGCTAGCTCGCCTTACAAGAAAAACACTCTGCTTTTGAGAAAAGAGCACTCTTATACTCTACTGTGTTTTCAATGGGGTCCGAACAGTGAGCTTGCTCAGAACTAAAGAACTGTGCTTCCTACACACACGGGCCATATCTAGTTCAACTCTGCTTAAGAAACTGATAAGAACAGTAGCTCATCTTCAGTCCAATACACTGTACCTGCTGGGAACAGACGCGAGTGCTATTTGCACTATGTATGGCAATGGGAGCGCAATAGTGACTTTCCTTACCAGAAGACAACTCTAGCTCGTAGGACCTGAAACTGCATGTGATTCAACTCCATTTAGGACTGGGAAACAAACGCTAGATCGCCTTACAAGAAAAACACTCTGTTTTTGATAAAAGATCACTCTTCTACTCTACTGTGTTTCCTATAGGGCCAGAACAGTGAGCTTGCTCAGAACAAAAGAACTGTGCTTCCTACACACACAGGCCATATGTAGTTCAACTCTGCTTTGGAAACTGACAAGAACAGTAGCTCCTCTTCAGTCCAATACACTGTACATGCTGGGAACAGACGCCAGTGCTATTTGCCCTGTGTATGACAATGGGAGCGCAATAGTGATTCTTCTTACCAGAAAACAACTCTTGCTCGTAGGGCCAGAAACTACATGTGATTCAACTCCATTTAGGACTGGAAAACAAACACAAGCTCGCCTTACAAGAAACACACTCTGCTTTTGTGAAAAGATCACTATCTACTCTACTATGTTTCCTATAAGGGACAGAACAGTGAGCTTGCTCAGAACAAAAGAACTGAGCTTCCTACACACAGGGGCCATATGTAGTTCAACTCTGCTTAGGAAACTGACAAGAAAAGTATCTCCTCTTAAGTCCAATACACTGTACTTGCTGGGAACAGACGCGAGTGCTATTTGCACTGTGTATGTCAATGGGAGCACAATAGTGACTTTCCTTACCAGTAAACAACTCTTGCTCATAGGATCAAAAACTGCATGTGATTCAACTCCATTTAGGACTGGGAAACAAACGCTAGCTCGCCTTACAAGAAACACACTTTACTTTTGAGAAAAGAGCACTCTTCTACTCTACTGTGTTTCCTAAAGGGCCAGAATAGTGAGCTTGCTCAGAACAAAAGAACTGTGCTTCCTACACACACGGTCCATATCTAGTTCCATTCTGCTTAGGAAACTGACAAGAACAGTAGCTCCTGTTCAGTCCAATACACTGTACTTGCTGGGAACAGACGCGAGTGCTGTCTGCTCTGTGTATGGCAATCGGAGCGCAATAGTGACTTTCCTTACCAGAAAACAACTCTTGCTCGTAGGATAAAAAACTGCATGTGATTCAACTCCATTTAGGACTGGGAAACAAACGCTAGATTGCCTTACAAGAAACACACTTTACTTTTGAGAAAAGAGCACTCTTCTACTCTACTGTGTTTCCTATAGGGCCAGAATAGTGAGCTTGCTCAGAACAAAAGAACTGTGCTTCCTACACACGGGTGCCATATCTAGTTCCACTCTACTTAGGAAACTGACAAGAACAGTAGCTCCTCTTCAATCCGATACACTGTACTTACTGGGGACAGACACTAGTCCTTTTTGCACTGTGTGTGGCAATGGGTGGGCAATAGTGACTTTCCTTACCAGAAAACAACTCTTGCTCCTAGGACCAAAAACTGCATGTGATTCAACTCCATTTAGGACTGGGAAACAAACGCTAGCTCGCCTTACAAGAAACACACTTTACTTTTGAGAAAAGAGCACTCTTCTACTCTACTGGGTTTCCTATAGGGCCAGAGCAGTGAGCATGCTCAGAACAAAAGAACTGTGCTTCCTACACACACGGGCCATATCTAGTTCAATTCTGCTTAGGAAACTGACAAGAACAGTAGATCCTCTTCAGTTCCATACACTGTACTTGCTGGGAACTGACGCCAGTGCTATTTGCCTTGTGTATGACAATTGGAGCGCAATAGTGACTCTTCTTACCAGAAAACAATTCTTGCTCGTAGGACCAGAAACTACATGTGATTCAACTCCATTTAGGACTGGGAAACATACGCTAGCTCGCCTTACAAGAAACACACTCTGCTTTTGAGAAAAGAGCACTCTTCTACTCTACTGTGTTTCCTATGGGTTCGAACAGTGAGCTTGCTCAGTACAAAAGCACTGTGCTTCCTACACACACGGCCATTTCTAGTTCAATTCTGCTTAGGAAACTGACAAGAACAGTAGCTCCTCTTCATTCCAATACACTGTACAACCTGGGAACAGACGCCAGTGCTATTTGCCCTGTGTATGGCAATGGAAGCACAATAGTGACTCTTCTTACCAGAAAACAACTCTTGCTCGTAGGACCAGAAACTGCATGTGATTCAAATCCATTTAGGACTGGGAAACAAATGCTAGCTCGCCTTACAAGAAACACACTCTGCTTTTGAGAAAAGGGCACTCTTCTACTCTACTGTGTTTCCTATGGGTTCGAACAGTGAGCTTGCTCAGAATAAAAGAACTGTGCTTCCTACACACACGGCCATATCTAGTTCAATTCTGCTTAGGAACCTGACAAGAACAGTAGATCCTCTTCAGTCCAATACACTGTATTTGCTGCGAACAGAGGCCAGTGGTATTTGACCTGTGTATGGCAATGGCAGCACAATAGTGACTCTTCTTACAAGAAAAAAACTCTTGCTTGTAGTACCATAAACTGCATGAGATTCAACTCCATTTAGAACTGCGAAACAAACGCTAGCTCGCCTTACAAGAAACCAACTCTGCTTTAGAGAAAAGAGCACTCTTCTACTTTACTGTGTATCCTATGGGGTCCAAACAGTGAGCTTGCTCAGAACAGAAGAACTGTGCTTCCTACACACACGGGCCATATCTAGTTCAACTCTGCTTAGGAAACTGACAAGAACAGTAGCTCCTCTTCAGTCCAATACACTGTACATGCTGGGAACAGACGCCAGTGTTATTTGCCCTGTGTATGACAATGGGAGCACAATAGTGACTCTTCTTACCATAAAACAACTCTTGCTCGTAGGACCAGAAACTGCATGGGATTCAACTCCATTTCAGACTGGGAAACAAATGCTAGCTCGCCTTACAAGAAACACACTCTGCTTTGGAGAAAAGAGCACTCTTCTACTCTACTGTGTTTCCATTGGGGTCCGAACAGTGAGCTTGCTCAGAACAAAAGAACTGTGCTTCCTACACACACGGGCCATATCTTGTTCAACTCTGCTTAGGAAACTGACAAGAACAGGAGCGCCTCTTCAGTCCTATACACTGTACTTGCTGGGAACAGACGCGAGTGCTATTTGCACTGTATATGGCAACTGGAGCTCAATAGTGACTCTTCTTACCAGAAAACAACTCTTGCTCGTAGGACCAGAAACTGCATGTGATTCAACTCCATGTAGGACTGTGAAAGAAACGCTAGCTCCCCTTACAAGAAACACACTCTGCTTTTGATAAAGAGCACTCTTCTACTCTACTGTTTCCTATAGGACCAGAAGAGTGAGCTTGCTCAGAACAAAAGAACTGTGCTTCCTACACACACGGCCATATCCAGTTCAATTCTGCTTAGGAAACTGACAAGAACAGTAGATCCTCTTCAGTCCAATACACTGTACTTGCTGGGAACACACGCGAGTGCTATTTGCACTGTATATGGCAATTGGAGCACAATAGTGAATCTTCTTACCAGAAAACAACTCTTGCTCGTAGGACCAGAAACTGCATCGGATTCAACTCCATTTTAGAATGGGAAACAAACGCTAGCTAGCCTTACAAGAAACACACTCTGCTTTCGAGAAAAGAGCACTCTTCTACTCTACTGTGTTTCCTTTGGGGTCCAAACAGTGAGCTTGCTCAGAACAAAAGAACTGTGCTTCCTGCACACACGGGCCATATCTAGTTCAACTCTGCTTAGGAAACTGACAAGAACAGTAGTTCCTCTTCAGTCCAATACACTATACTTCCTGGAAACAGACGCCAGTGCTATTTGCCCTGTGTATGAAAATAAGAGCGCAATAGTGACTCTTCTTACCAGAAAACAACTCTTACTCGTATGACCAGAAACTGCATGGGATTCAACTCCATTTAGGACTGGGAAACAAACGCTAGCTCGCCTTACAAGAAACACACTCTGCTTTTGAGAAAAGAGCACTCTTCTACTCTACTGTGATTCCTTTGGGGTCCAAACAGTGAGCTTGCTCAGAACAAAAGAACTGTGCTTCCTACACACACGGGCCATATCTAGTTCAACTCTGCTTATGAAACTGACAAGAACAGCAGCTCCTCTTCAGTCCCATACACTGTCCTGCTGGGAACAGACGCCAGTGCTATTTGCCCTTTGTATGACAATGGGAGTGCAATAGTGACGCTTCTTACCAAAAGACAACTCTTCCTCGTAGGACCAGAAACTGCATGTTATTCAACTCCATTTAGGACTGGGAAACAAACTCTACCTCGCCTTACAAGAAACACACTCTGCTTTTGAGAAAAGAGCGCTCTTCTACTCTACTGTGTTTCCTATAGGGCCAGAATAGTGAGCTTGCTCAGAACAAAAGAAATGTGCTTCCTACACACACGGGCTATATCTAGTTCAACTCTGCTTAGGAAACTGACAAGAACAGTAGCTCCTCTTCAGTCCAATACACTGTACATGTTGGGAACAGACGCCACTGCTGTTTGCCCTGTGTATGACAATGGGAGCGCAATAGTGACTCTTCTTACCAGTATACAACTCTTGCTCGTAGGACCAGTAACTGCATGGGATTCAACTCCATTTCAGACTGTGAAACAAGTGCTAGCTCGCCTTACAAGAAACACACTCTGCTTTTGAGAAAAGATCACTCTTCTACTCTACTGTGTTTCCTTTGGGGTCCGAACAGTGAGCTTGCTCAGAACAAAAGAACTGTGCTTCCTACACACACGGGCCATATCTAGTTCAACTCTGCTTAGGAAACTGACAAGAACAGTAGATCCTCTTCAGTACCATACACTGTCCTGCTGGGAACAGACGGCAGTGCTTTTTGCCCTTTGTATGACAATGGGAGTGCAATAGTGATGCTTCTTACCAGAAGACATCTCTTCCTCGTAGGACCAGAAACTGCATGTCATTCAACTCCATTTAGGACTGGGAAACAAACGCTAGCTCGTCTTACAAGAAACACTCTCTGCTTTTGAGAAAAGAGGACTCTTCTACTCTACTCTTTTTCCTTTAGGGCCAGAATAGTGAGCTTGCTCAGAACAAAAGAACTGTGCTTCCTACACACACGGGCTATAACTAGTTCAACTCTGCTTAGGAAAGTGACAAGAACAGTAGCTCCTCTTCAGTCCAATACACTGTACTTGCTGGGAACAGACGCCAGTGCTATTTGCCCTGTGTATGACAATGGGAGCTCAATAGTTACTCTTCTTACCAAAAAAATCTCTTGCTCGTAGGATCAGAAACTGCATGGGATTCAACTCCATTTAGGACTGGGAAACAAACGCTAGCTGGCCTTACAAGAAACACACTCTGCTCTTGAGAAAAGAGCACTCTTATACTCTACTGTGTTTCCTACAGGGCCAAAACAGTGAGCTTGCTCAGAACAAAAGAACTGTGCTTCCTACACACACGGCCATATCTATTTCAATTCTGCTTAGGAAACTGACAAGATCAGTAGATCCTTTTCCGTCCCATACACTGTACTTGCTGGGAACAGACGCCAGTGCTATTTGCCCTGTGGGTGACAATGGGAGGGCACTAGTGACTCTTCTTACCAGAAAACAACTCTTGCTCGTAGGAACAGAAACTGCATGTGATTCAACTCCATTTAGGACTGGGAAACAAACGCTACCTCGTCTTACAAGAAACACACTCTGCTTTTGAGAAAAGAGCACTCTTCTACTCTACTGTGTTTCATATGGGTTCGAACAGTGAGCTTGCTCAGTACAAAAGCACTGTGCTTCCTACACACACGGCCATTTCTAGTTCAATTCTGCTTAGGAAACTGACAAGAACAGTAGATCCTCTTCAGTCCAATACACTGTACAAGCTGGGAACAGACGCCAGTGCTACTTGCCCTGTGTATGGCAATGGAAGCACAATAGTGACTCTTCTTACCAGAAAACAACTCTTGCTCGTAGGACCAGAAACTGCATGTGATTCAAACCCATTTATGACTGGGAAACAAATGCTAGCTCGCCTTACAAGAAACACACTCTGCTTTTGAGAAAAGGGCATTCTTCTACTCTACTGTGTTTCCTATGGGTTTGAACAGTGAGCTTGCTCAGAATAAAAGAACTGTGCTTCCTACACACACGGCCATATCTAGTTCAATTCTGCTTAGGAACCTGACAAGAACAGTAGATCCTCTTCAGGCCAATACACTGTATTTGCTGTGAACAGAGGCCAGTGGTATTTGTCCTGTGTATGGCAATGGCAGCACAATAGTGACTCTTCTTACCAGAAAACAACTCTTACTCGTAGTACCATAAACTGCATTGGATTCAAACCCATTTAGGACTGGGAAACAAATGCTAGCTCGCCTTACAAGAAACACACTCTGCTTTTGAGAAAAGGGCACTCTTCTACTCTACTGTGTTTCCTATGGGTTCAAACAGTGAGCTTGCTCAGAATAAAAGAACTGTGCTTCCTACACACACGGACATATCTAGTTCAATTCTGCTTAGGAACCTGACAAGAACAGTAGATCCTCTTCAGGCCAATACACTGTATTTGCTGCGAACAGAGGGCAGTGGTATTTGTCCTGTGTATGGCAATGGCAGCACAATAATGACTCTTCTTACCAGAAAACAACTCTTGCTCGTAGTACCATAAACTGCATGGGATTCAAATCCATTTAGAACTGCAAAACAAACGCTAGCTCGCCTTACAAGAAACACACTCTGCTTTAGAGAAAAGAGCACTCTTCTACTTTACTGTGTATCCTATGGGGTCCAAACAGTGAGCTTGCTCAGAACAAAAGAACTGTGCTTCCTACACACACGGGCCATATCTAGTTCAACTCTGCTTAGGAAACTGACAAGAACAGTAGCTCCTCTTCAGTCCAATACACTGTACATGCTGGGAACAGACGCCAGTGTTATTTGCCCTGTGTATGACAATGGGAGCACAATAGTGACTCTTCTTACCAGAAAACAACTCTTGCTCTTAGGACCAGAAACTGCATCGGATTCAACTCCATTTCAGACTGGGAAATAAATGCTAGCTCGCCTTACAAGAAACACACTCTGCTTTGGAGAAAAGAGCATTCTTCTACTCTACTGTGTTTCCATTGGGGTCCGAACAGTGAGCTTGCTCAGAACAAAAGAACTGTGCTTCCTACACACACGGGCCATATCTTGTTCAACTCTGCTTAGGAAACTGACAAGAACAGGAGCTCCTCTTCAGTCCGATATACTGTACTTGCTGGGAACAGACGCGAGTGCTATTTGCACTGTATATGGAAACTGGAGCTCAATAGTGACTCTTCTTACCAGAAAACAACTCTTGCTCGTAGGACCAGAAACTGCATGTGATTCAACTCCATGTAGGACTGTGAAAGAAACGCTAGCTCCCCTTACAAGAAACACACTCTGCTTTTGATAAAGAGCACTCTTCTACTCTACTGTTTCCTATAGGGCCAGAACAGTGAGCTTGCTCAGAACAAAAGAACTGTGCTTCCTACACACATGGCCATATCCAGTTCAATTCTGCTTAGGAAACTGACAAGAACAGTAGATCTTCTTCAGTCCAATACACTGTACTTGCTGGGAACACACGCGAGTGCTATTTGCACTGTATATGGCAATTGGAGCACAATAGTGAATTTTCTTACCAGAAAACAACTCTTGCTCGTAGGACCAGAAACTGCATCGGATTCAACTCCATTTTAGAATGGGAAACAAACGCTAGCTAGCCTTACAAGAAACACACTCTGCTTTCGAGAAAAGAGCACTCTTCTACTCTACTGTGTTTCCTTTGGGGTCCAAACAGTGAGCTTGCTCAGAACAAAAGAACTGTGCTTCCTGCACACACGGGCCATATCTAGTTCAACTCTGCTTAGGAAACTGACAAGAACAGTAGTTCCTCTTCAGTCCAATACACTATACTTGCTGGAAACAGACGCCAGTGCTATTTGCCCTGTGTATGAAAATAAGAGCGCAATAGTGACTCTTCTTACCAGAAAACAACTCTTACTCGTATGACCAGAAACTGCATGGGATTCAACTCCATTTAGGACTGGGAAACAAACGCTAGCTCGCCTTACAAGAAACACACTCTGCTTTTGAGAAAAGAGCACTCTTCTACTCTACTGTGTTTCCTTTGGGGTCCAAACAGTGACCTTGCTCAGAACAAAAGAACTGTGCTTCCTACACACACGGTCCATATCTAGTCAACTCTGCTTAGGAAACTGACAGGAACAGTAGATCCTCCTCCGTCCAATACACTGTACTTGCTGGGAACAAACGCGAGTTCTATTTGCTCTGTGTATGGCAATGGGAGCTCATTAGTGACTCTTCTTACCAGAAAACAACTCTTGCTCGTAGGACCACAAACTGCATGTGACTCATCTCCATTTAGGACTGGGAAACAAACTCTAGCTTGCCGTACAAGAAACACACTCTGCTTTTGAGAAAAGAACACTCTTCTACTCTACTGTGTTTCCTATAGGGCCAGAATAGTGAGCTTGCTCAGAACAAAAGAACTGTGCTTCCAACACACACGGCCATATCTAGTTCAACTCTGCTTAGGAAACTGAAAAACACCATAGATCCTTTACAGTCCAATACACTGTACATGCTGGGAACCGACGCCAGTGCTATTAGCCCTGTGTATGACAATGGGAGCGCAATAGTGACTCTTCTTACCAGGAAACAACTCTTGCTCGTAGGACCAGAAACTGCATATGATTCAACTCCATTTCTGACTGGGAAACAAACACTAGCTCGTCTTACAAGAAACACACTCAGCTTTTGAGAAAAGAGCACTCTTCTACTCTACAGTGTTTCCTATAGGGCCAGAACAGTGAGCTTGCTCAGAACAAAAAACTGTGCTTCCTACACACACGGGCCATATCTAGTTCAACTCTGCTTATGAAACTGACAAGAACAGTAGCTCCTCTTCAGTCCAATACACTGTACTTGCTGGGAACAGACGCGAGTGCTATTTGCACTGTGTATGGCAATGGGAGCGCAATGGTGACTCTTCTTACCAAAAAACAACTCTTGCTCGTAGGACCAGAAACTGCATGGGATTCAAGTCCATTTCTGACTGGGAAACAAACACTAGCTCGCCTTACAAAAAACACACTCTGCTTTTGAGAAAATAGCACTCTTCTACTCTACTGTGTTTCCTATGTTGTCCGAACAGTGAGCTTGCTCAGAACAAAAGAAATGTGCTTCCTACACACACGGGCCATATCTAGTTCAACTCTGATTAGGAAACTGACAAGAACAGTAGATCCTCTTCTGTCCAATACAATGTACTTGCTGGGAACATAAGCGAGTGCTCTTTGCACTGTGTATGGCAATGGGAGCTCAATAGTGACACTTCTTACCAGAAAACAACTCTTTCTCGTAGGAACAGAAACTTCATGTGACTCAACTCCATTTAGGACCTGGAAACAAACGCTAGCTCACCTTACAAGAGACACACTCTGCTTTTGATAAAAGAGCACTCTTCTACGCTACTGTGTTTCCTATAGGGCCAGAAAAGTCAGCTTGCTCAGAAGAAAAGAACTGTGCTTCCTACACACAGGGGCCATATCTAGATCAACTCTGCTTAGGAAAGTGACAAGAACATTAGCTCCTCTTCAGGCCTATACACTGTACATGCTAGGAACAGATGCCAGTGCTATTTGCCCTGTAATGACAATGGGAGCACAATAGTGACTCTTCTTACCTCGAAGCAACTCTTGCTCGTAGGACCAGAAACTGCATGTGATTCAACTTCAATTAGGACTGGGAAACAAACGCTAGCTCGCCTTACAAGAAAAACACTCTGCTTTTGAGAAAAGAGCACTCTTCTACTCTACTGTGTTTCCTATGGGGTCCCAAAAGTGAGCTTGCTCAGAACAAAAGAACTGTGCTTCCTACACACACGGGCCATATCTAGTTAAACTCTGCTTAGGAAACTGACAAGAACAGTAGCTCCTCTTCAGTCCAATACACTGTACTTGCTGGAAACAGACTCGAGTGCTATTTGCACTGTGTATGGCAATGGGAGCACAATAATGACTTTCCTTATCAGAAAACAACTCTTGCTCATAGGACCAAAAACTGCATGTGATTCAACTCCATTTAGGACTGGGAAACAAACCCTAGCTCGCCTAACAAGAAACACACTCTGCTTTTGAGAAAAGAGCACTCTTCTACTCTACTGTGTTTCCTATAGGGCCAGAACACTGAGCTTGCTCAGAACAAAAGAACTGTGCATCCTACACACAGAGGCCATATCTAGTTCAATTCTGCTTAGGAAAATGAAAAGAACAGGAGCTCCTCTTCAGGCCAAAACACTGTACATGCTGGAAACAGATGCAAGTGCTATTTGCCCTGTGTATGGCAAAGGGAGCGCAATAGTGACTCTTCTTACGAGAAAACAACTCTTGCTCGTAGGACCAGAAACTGCAAGGCATTCAAATCCATTTCTGACTGGGAAACAAACACTAGCTCGCCTTACAAGAAACACACTCTGCTTTTGAGAAAAGAGCACTCTTCTACTCTACTGTGTTTCCTATATGGCTAGAACACAGAGCTTGCTCAGAACAAAAGAACTGTGCTTCCTACACACACGGACATATCTAGTTCAATTCTGCTTAGGAAACTGACAAGAACAGTAGCTCCTCTTCAGTCCAGTACACTGTACATGCTGGGAACAGATGCCAGTGCTATTTGCCTTGTGTATGACAATGGGAGCGTGCGTAGTAGTGACTCTTCTTACCAGAAAACAAATCTTGCTCATAGGACCAGAAACTGCATGTTGTTCAACTTCATTTAAGACTGGGAAACAAACGCTAGCTCGCATTACAAGAAACACACTCTGCTTTTGAGAAAAGAGCACTCATCTACGCTACTGTGTTTCCTAAATTGCCAGAACACAGAGCTTGCTGAGAACAAAAGAACTGTGCTTCCTACACACACGGACATATGTAGTTCAATTCTACTCATGAAACTGACAAGAACAGTACATCCTCTTCAGTCCAATACACTGTACATGCTGGGAACAGATGCCAGAGCTATTTGCACTGTGTATGACAATGGACGCGCAATAGTGACTCTTCTTACCAGAAAACAACTCTTGGTCATAGGACCAGAAACTGCATGTGATTCAACTCCATTTAAGACTGGGAAACAAACACTATCTCGCCTTACAAGAAACACACTCTGCTTTTGAGAAAAGAGCACTCTTCTACTCTACTGTGTTTCCTATAGGGCCAGAACAGTGAGCTTGCTCAGAGGAAAAGAACTGTGCTTCCTACACACACGGGCCACATCTAGTTCAACTCTGCATAGGAAACTGACAAGAACAGTAGCTCCTCTTCATTCTAATACACTGTAATTGTTGGGAACAGACGCGAGTGCTATTTGCACTGTGTATGGCAATGGGAGCACAATAGTGACTCTTCTTACCAGAAAACAACTCTTGCTTGTAGGACCAGACACTGCATGGGATTCAACTCAATTTAGGACTGGGAAACAAACACTAGCTCGCCTTACAAGAAACACACTCTGCTTTTGAGAAAAGAGCACTCTTCTACTCTACTGTGTTTCCTATTGGGTCTGAACAGTGAGCTTGCTCAGAACAAAAGAAATGTGCTTCCTACACACAAGGCCATATCTAGTTCAACTCTGCTTAGGAAACTGACAAGAACAGTAGCTCCCCTGCAGTCCAATACACTGTACTTGCTGGGAACAGACGCGATTGCTATTTGCAATGTGTATGGCATCGGGAGCACAATAGTAACACTTCTTACGAGAAAACAACTCTTGCTCCTAGAACCAGAAACTGCATGGGATTCAACTCCATTTAGGACTGGGAAACAAACGCTAGCTCGCCTTACAAGAAACACACTCTGCTTTTGAGAAAAGAGCAGTCTTCTACTCTACTGTGTTTCCTATAGGGCCAGAACAGTGAGCTTGCTCAGAACAAAAGAACTGTGCTTCCTACACACATGGGCCATATCTAGTTCAACTCTGCTTAGGAAACTGACAAGAACAGTAGCTCCTCTTCAGTCCAATACAGTGTACTACCTGGGAACAGACGCGAGTGCTATTTCCACTATGTATGGCAATGGGAGCGAATATTGACTCTTCTTGCCAGAAAACAACTCTTGCTCGTAGGACCAGAAACTGCATGGGATTCAACTACATTTCTGACTAGGTAACAAACACTAGCTAGCCTTACAAGAAACACACTCTGCTTTTGAGAAAAGAGCACTCTTCTACTCTACTGTGTTTCCTATGGTGTCCGAACAGTGAGCTTGCACAGAATAAAAGAACTGTGCTTCCTACACACACGGGCCCTATCTAGTTCAACTCTGCTTAGGAAACTGACAAGAACAGTAGCTCCTCTTCAGTCCACTACAGTGTACTTGCTTGGAGCATACGCGAGTGCTATTTGCACTGTGGATGGCAAGGGAGCGCAATAGTGACTCTTCTTACCAGAAAAAATTCTTGCTCATAGGAACAGAAACTACATGTGATTCAACTCCATTTAGGACTGGGAAACAAACGCTAGCTCACCTTATGAGAAACACACTCTGCTTTTGAGAAAAGAGCACTCTTCTACTCTACTGTGTTTCCTATGGTGTCCGAACAGTGAGCTTGCTCAGAAGAAAAGAACTGTGCTTCCTACACACACGGGCCACATCTAGTTCAACTCTGCTTAGGAAACTGACAAGAACAGTAGCTCCTCTTCATTCTAATACACTGTAATTGTTGGGAACAGACGCGAGTGCTATTTGCACTGTGTATGGCAATGGGAGCGCAATAGTGACTCTTCTTACCAGAAAACAACTCTTGCTTGTAGGACCAGAAACTGCATGGGATTCAACTCTATTTAGGACTGGGAAATAAACACTAGCTCGCCTTACAAGAAACACACTCTGCTTTTGAGGATAGAGCACTCTTCTACTCTGCTGTGTTTCCTATTGGGTCTGAACAGTGAGCTTGCTCAGAACAAAAGAAATGTGCTTCCTACACACAGGGCCATATCTAGTTCAACTCCGCATAGGAAAATGACAAGAACAGTAGATCCTCTTCAGTCCAATACAATGTACTTGCTGGGAACAGACACGAGTGCTATTTGCACGGTGTATGGCAATGGGAGCACAACAGTGACTCTTCTTACCAAAAAACAACTCTTGCTCATAGGACCACAAACTGCATGTGACTCAACTCCATTTAGGACTGGGAAACAAACACTAGCTCGCCTTACAAGAAACACACTCTGCATTTGTGTAAAGATCACTCTTCTCCTCTACTATGTTTCCTAAAGGGCCAGAATAGTGAGCTTGCTCAGAAAAAAAGAACTGTGTTTCCTACACACACGGCCATATCTAGTTCAACTCTGCTTAGGAAACTGACAAGAACAGTACCTCCTCTTCAGTCCAATACACTGTACATGCTGGGAATAGACGCCAGTGTTATTTGCCCTGTGTATGACAATGGGACCGCAATAGTGACTCTTCTTACCAGAAAACAACTCTTGCTCGTAGGACCAGAAACTGCATGGGATTCAACTCCATTTCAGACTGGGAAACAAATGTTAGCTTGCCTTACAAGAAACACACTCTGCTTTTGAGAAAAGAGCACTCTTCTACTCTACTGTGTTTACTATGGTTTCGAACAGTGACCTTGCTCAGAACAAAAAACTGTGCTTCCTACACACACGGGCCATATCTAGTTCAACTCTGCTTAGGAAACTGACAAGAACAGTAGATCCTCCTCAGTCCAATACACTGTACATGCTGGGAACAGACGCCAGTGATATTTGCCCTGTGTATGACAGTGGGAGCGCAATAATGACTCTTCTTACAAGAAAAAACTCTTGCTCATAGGACCAGAAACTGCATGTGTTTAAACTCCATTTAGTACTGAGAAACAAAGACTAGCTCACCTTACTAGAAACACACTCTGCTTTTGAGAATAGAGCACTCCTCTACTCTATTGTGTTTCCTATGGGGTCCGAACAGTGAGCTTGCTCAGAACAAAAGAACTGTGCTTCCTACACACATGGGCCACATCTAGTTCAACTCTGCTTAGGAAACTGACAAGAACAGTAGCTCCTCTTAAGTCCAATACACTGTACTTGATGGGAACAGACGCGAGTCCTTTTTGCACTGTGTGTGGCAATGGGAGGGCAATAGTGACTTTCCTTACCAGAAAACAACTCTTGCTCGTAGGACCAAAAACTGCATGTGATTCAACTCCATTTAGGACTGGGAAAGAAACGCTAGCTCGCCTTACAAGAAACACACTCTGCTTTTGAGAAAAGAGCACTCTTCTACTCTACTGTGTTTCCTTTAGGGCCAGAACAGTTAGCATGCTCAGAACAAAAGAACTGTGCTTCCTACACACACGGCCATATCTAGTTCAATTCTGCTTAGGAAACTGACAAGAACAGTAGATCCTCTTCAGTTCCATACACTGTACTTGCTGGGAACAGACGCCAGTGCTATTTGCCCTGTGTATGACAATGGGAGCACAATAGTGACTCTTCTAACCAGAAAACAACTCTTGCTCATAGGACCAGAAACTGCATGTGATTCAACTCCATTTAGGACTGGGCAATAAACACTAGCTCGCCTTACAAGAAACACACTCTGCTTTTGAGAAAAGAGCACTCTTCTACTCTACTGTGTTTCCTATAGGGCCTGAATAGTGAGCTTGCTCAGAACAAAAGAACTGTGATTCCTACACACATGGGCCATATCTAGTTCAACTCTGCTTAGGAAACTGACAAGAACAGTAGCTCCTCTTCAGTCCAATACACTGTACATGCTGGGAAAAGACGCCAGTGCTATTTGCTATGTGTATGACAATGTGAGCTCAATAGTGATTCTTCTTACCAGAAAACAACTCTTGCTCGTAGGACCAGAAACTACATGTGATTCAACTCCATTTAGGACTGGAAAACAAACGCAAGCTCGCCTTACAAGAAACACACTCTGCTTTTGTGAACAGATCACTATCTACTCTACTATGTTTCCTATAAGGGACAGAACAGTGAGCTTGCTCAGAACAAAAGAACTGAGCTTCCTACACACAGGGGCCATATCTAGTTCAACTCTGCTTAGGAAACTGACAAGAAAAGTATCTCCTCTTAAGGCCAATACACTGTACTTGCTGGGAACAGACGCGAGTGCTATTTGCACTGTGTATGTCAATGGGAGCGCAATAGTGACTTTCCTTACCAGAAAACAACTCTTGCTTGTAGGATCAAAAACTGCATGTGATTCAACCCCATTTAGGACTGGGATACAAACGCTAGCTCGCCTTACAATAAACACACTTTACTTTTGAGAAAAGAGCACTCTTCTACTCTACTGTGTTTCCTATAGGGCCAGAATAGTGAGCTTGTTCAGAACAAAAGAACTGTGCTTCCTACACACACGGGCCATATCTAGTTCCATTTTGCTTAGGAAACTGACAAGAACTGTAGCTCCTCTTCAGTCCAACACACTGTACTTGCTGGGAACAGACGCGAGTGCTGTTTGCTCTGTGTATGGCAATCGGAGCGCAATAGTGACTTTCCTTAACAGAAAACAAATCTTGCACATAGGATCAAAAACTGCATGTGATTCAACTCCTTTTAAGACTGGGAAACAAACGCTAGCTTGCCTTACAAGAAACACACTCTGCTTTTGAGAAAAGAGCACTCTTCTACTGTACTGTGTTTCCTATAGAGCCAAAACCGTGAGCTTGCTCAGAACAAAAGAACTGTGCTTCCTACACACACGGCCATATCTGGTTCAGTTCTGCTTAGGAAACTGACAAGAACAGAAGCTCCTCTTCAGTCCAATACACTGTACATGCTGGGAACAGAAGCCAGTGCTATTTGCCCTGTGTATGACAATGGGAGCGCAATAGTGATTCTTCTTACCAGAAAACAACTCTTGCTCGTAGGACCAGAAACTACATGTGATTCAACTCCATTTAGGACTGGAAAACAAACACAAGCTCGCCTTACAAGAAACACACTCTGCTTTTGTGAAAAGATCACTATCTACTCTACTATGTTTCCTATAAGGGACAGAACAGTGAGCTTGCTCAGAACAAAAGAACTGAGCTTCCTACACACAGGGGCCATATGTAGTTCAACTCTGCTTAGGAAACTGACAAGAAAAGTATCTCCTCTTAAGTCCAATACTCTGTACTTGCTGGGAACAGACGCGAGTGCTATTTGCACTGTGTATGTCAATGGGAGCACAATAGTGACTTTCCTTACCAGTAAACAACTCTTGCTCGTAGGATCAAAAACTGCATGTGATTCAACTCCATTTAGGACTGGGAAACAAACGCTAGCTCGCCTTAGGAGAAACACACTCTGCTTTTGAGAAAAGATCACTCTTCTACTCTACTGTGTTTTTATAGGGCCAGAACAGTGAGCTTGCTCAGAACAAAAGAAATGTGCTTCCTACACACACGGCCATATCTAGTTCAATTCTGCTTAGGAAACTGGCAACAACAGTAGATCCTCTTCAGTCCAATACACTGTACATTGTGGGAACAGACGCCAGGGCTATTTGCCTTGTGTATGACAATGGGAGCACAATAGTGACTCTTCTTATCAGAAAAGAACTCTTCCTCGTAAGACTAGAAACAGCATGTGATTCAACTCCATTTAGGACTGGGAAACAAACGCTATCTCGACTTACAAGAAACACACTCTTCTTTTGAGAAAAGAGCACTCTTCTACTCTACTGTGTTTCCTATAGGGTCCGAACAGTGAGCTTGCAGAGAACAAAAGAACTGTGCTTCCTACACACACGGGCCATATCTAGTTCAACTCTGCTTAGGAAACTGACAAGAACAGTAGCTCCTCTTCAGTCCAATACACTGTACTTGATGGGAACAGACGCGAGTCCTATTTGCACTGTGTGTGGCAATGGGAGGGCAATAGTGACTTTCCTTACCAGAAAACAACTCTTGCTCGTAGGACCAAAAACTGCATGTGATTCAACTCCATTTAGGACTGGGAAACAAACGCTAGCTCGCCTTACATGAAACACACTCTGCTTTTGAGAAAAGAGCACTCTTCTACTCTACTGGGTTTCCTATAAGGCCAGAACAGTGAGCATGCTCAGAACAAAAGAACTGTGCTTCCTACACACACGGCCATATATAGTTCAATTCTGCTTAGGAAACTGACAAGAACAGTAGATCCTCTTCAGTTCCATACACTGTACTTGCTGGGAACAGACGCCAGTGCTATTTGCCCTGTGTATGACAATGGGAGCGCAATAGTGACTCTTCTTACCAGAAAACAACTCTTGCTCATAGGACCAGAAACTACATGTGATTCAACTCCATTTAGGACTGGGAAACAAACGCTAGCTCGCCTTACAAGAAACACACTCTGCTTTTGAGAAAAGAGCACTATTCTACTCTACTGTGTTTCCTATGGGTTCGAACAGTGAGCTTGCTCAGTACAAAAGCACTGTGCTTCCTACACACATGGCCATATCAAGTTCAATTCTGCTTAGGAAACTGACAAGAACAGTAGATCCTCTTCAGTCCAATACACTGTACAAGCTGGGAACAGACGCCAGTGCTATTTGCCCTGTATATGACAATGGAAGCTCAATAGTGACTCTTCTTACCAGAAAACAACTCTTGCTCGTAGGACCAGAAACTGCATGTGATTCATATCCATTTAGGACTGGGAAACAAATGCTAGCTCGCCTTACAAGAAACACACTCTGCTTTTGAGAAAAGAGCACTCTTCTACTCTCCTGTGTTTCCTATAGGGCCAGAACAGTGAGCTTGCTCAGAACCAAAGAACTGTGCTTCCTACACACATGGGCCATATCTAGTTCAACTCTGCTTAGGAAACTGACAAGAACAGTAGCTCCTCTTCAGTCCAATACAGTGTACTACCTGGGAACAGACGCGAGTGCTATTTCCACTATGTATGGCAATGGGAGCGAATATTGACTCTTCTTGCCAGAAAACAACTCTTGCTCATAGGACCAGAAACTGCATGGGATTCAACTACATTTCTGACTAGGTAACAAACACTAGCTAGCCTTACAAGAAACACACTCTGCTTTTGAGAAAAGAGCACTCTTCTACTCTACTGTGTTTCCTATGGTGTCCGAACAGTGAGCTTGCACAGAATAAAAGAACTGTGCTTCCTACACACACGGGCCCTATCTAGTTCAACTCTGCTTAGGAAACTGACAAGAACAGTAGCTCCTCTTCAGTCCACTACAGTGTACTTGCTTGGAGCATACGCGAGTGCTATTTGCACTGTGGATGGCAAGGGAGCGCAATAGTGACTCTTCTTACCAGAAAAAATTCTTGCTCATAGGAACAGAAACTACATGTGATTCAACTCCATTTAGGACTGGGAAACAAACGCTAGCTCACCTTATGAGAAACACACTCTGCTTTTGAGAAAAGAGCACTCTTCTACTCTACTGTGTTTCCTATGGTGTCCGAACAGTGAGCTTGCTCAGAAGAAAAGAACTGTGCTTCCTACACACACGGGCCACATCTAGTTCAACTCTGCTTAGGAAACTGACAAGAACAGTAGCTCCTCTTCATTCTAATACACTGTAATTGTTGGGAACAGACGCGAGTGCTATTTGCACTGTGTATGGCAATGGGAGCGCAATAGTGACTCTTCTTACCAGAAAACAACTCTTGCTTGTAGGACCAGAAACTGCATGGGATTCAACTCTATTTAGGACTGGGAAATAAACACTAGCTCGCCTTACAAGAAACACACTCTGCTTTTGAGGATAGAGCACTCTTCTACTCTGCTGTGTTTCCTATTGGGTCTGAACAGTGAGCTTGCTCAGAACAAAAGAAATGTGCTTCCTACACACAGGGCCATATCTAGTTCAACTCCGCATAGGAAAATGACAAGAACAGTAGATCCTCTTCAGTCCAATACAATGTACTTGCTGGGAACAGACACGAGTGCTATTTGCACGGTGTATGGCAATGGGAGCACAACAGTGACTCTTCTTACCAGAAAACAACTCTTGCTCATAGGACCACAAACTGCATGTGACTCAACTCCATTTAGGACTGGGAAACAAACACTAGCTCGCCTTACAAGAAACACACTCTGCATTTGTGAAAAGATCACTCTTCTCCTCTACTATGTTTCCTAAAGGGCCAGAATAGTGAGCTTGCTCAGAAAAAAAGAACTGTGTTTCCTACACACACGGCCATATCTAGTTCAACTCTGCTTAGGAAACTGACAAGAACAGTACCTCCTCTTCAGTCCAATACACTGTACATGCTGGGAATAGACGCCAGTGTTATTTGCCCTGTGTATGACAATGGGACCGCAATAGTGACTCTTCTTACCAGAAAACAACTCTTGCTCGTAGGACCAGAAACTGCATGGGATTCAACTCCATTTCAGACTGGGAAACAAATGTTAGCTTGCCTTACAAGAAACACACTCTGCTTTTGAGAAAAGAGCACTCTTCTACTCTACTGTGTTTACTATGGTTTCGAACAGTGACCTTGCTCAGAACAAAAAACTGTGCTTCCTACACACACGGGCCATATCTAGTTCAACTCTGCTTAGGAAACTGACAAGAACAGTAGATCCTCCTCAGTCCAATACACTGTACATGCTGGGAACAGACGCCAGTGATATTTGCCCTGTGTATGACAGTGGGAGCGCAATAATGACTCTTCTTACCAGAAAAAACTCTTGCTCATAGGACCAGAAACTGCATGTGTTTAAACTCCATTTAGTACTGAGAAACAAAGACTAGCTCACCTTACTAGAAACACACTCTGCTTTTGAGAATAGAGCACTCCTCTACTCTATTGTGTTTCCTATGGGGTCCGAACAGTGAGCTTGCTCAGAACAAAAGAACTGTGCTTCCTACACACATGGGCCACATCTAGTTCAACTCTGCTTAGGAAACTGACAAGAACAGTAGCTCCTCTTAAGTCCAATACACTGTACTTGATGGGAACAGACGCGAGTCCTTTTTGCACTGTGTGTGGCAATGGGAGGGCAATAGTGACTTTCCTTACCAGAAAACAACTCTTGCTCGTAGGACCAAAAACTGCATGTGATTCAACTCCATTTAGGACTGGGAAAGAAACGCTAGCTCGCCTTACAAGAAACACACTCTGCTTTTGAGAAAAGAGCACTCTTCTACTCTACTGTGTTTCCTTTAGGGCCAGAACAGTTAGCATGCTCAGAACAAAAGAACTGTGCTTCCTACACACACGGCCATATCTAGTTCAATTCTGCTTAGGAAACTGACAAGAACAGTAGATCCTCTTCAGTTCCATACACTGTACTTGCTGGGAACAGACGCCAGTGCTATTTGCCCTGTGTATGACAATGGGAGCACAATAGTGACTCTTCTAACCAGAAAACAACTCTTGCTCATAGGACCAGAAACTGCATGTGATTCAACTCCATTTAGGACTGGGCAATAAACACTAGCTCGCCTTACAAGAAACACACTCTGCTTTTGAGAAAAGAGCACTCTTCTACTCTACTGTGTTTCCTATAGGGCCTGAATAGTGAGCTTGCTCAGAACAAAAGAACTGTGATTCCTACACACATGGGCCATATCTAGTTCAACTCTGCTTAGGAAACTGACAAGAACAGTAGCTCCTCTTCAGTCCAATACACTGTACACGCTGGGAAAAGACGCCAGTGCTATTTGCTATGTGTATGACAATGTGAGCGCAATAGTGATTCTTCTTACCAGAAAACAACTCTTGCTCGTAGGACCAGAAACTACATGTGATTCAACTCCATTTAGGACTGGAAAACAAACGCAAGCTCGCCTTACAAGAAACACACTCTGCTTTTGTGAACAGATCACTATCTACTCTACTATGTTTCCTATAAGGGACAGAACAGTGAGCTTGCTCAGAACAAAAGAACTGAGCTTCCTACACACAGGGGCCATATCTAGTTCAACTCTGCTTAGGAAACTGACAAGAAAAGTATCTCCTCTTAAGGCCAATACACTGTACTTGCTGGGAACAGACGCGAGTGCTATTTGCACTGTGTATGTCAATGGGAGCGCAATAGTGACTTTCCTTACCAGAAAACAACTCTTGCTTGTAGGATCAAAAACTGCATGTGATTCAACCCCATTTAGGACTGGGATACAAACGCTAGCTCGCCTTACAATAAACACACTTTACTTTTGAGAAAAGAGCACTCTTCTACTCTACTGTGTTTCCTATAGGGCCAGAATAGTGAGCTTGTTCAGAACAAAAGAACTGTGCTTCCTACACACACGGGCCATATCTAGTTCCATTTTGCTTAGGAAACTGACAAGAACTGTAGCTCCTCTTCAGTCCAACACACTGTACTTGCTGGGAACAGACGCGAGTGCTGTTTGCTCTGTGTATGGCAATCGGAGCGCAATAGTGACTTTCCTTAACAGAAAACAAATCTTGCACATAGGATCAAAAACTGCATGTGATTCAACTCCTTTTAAGACTGGGAAACAAACGCTAGCTTGCCTTACAAGAAACACACTCTGCTTTTGAGAAAAGAGCACTCTTCTACTGTACTGTGTTTCCTATAGAGCCAAAACCGTGAGCTTGCTCAGAACAAAAGAACTGTGCTTCCTACACACACGGCCATATCTGGTTCAGTTCTGCTTAGGAAACTGACAAGAACAGTAGCTCCTCTTCAGTCCAATACACTGTACATGCTGGGAACAGAAGCCAGTGCTATTTGCCCTGTGTATGACAATGGGAGCGCAATAGTGATTCTTCTTACCAGAAAACAACTCTTGCTCGTAGGACCAGAAACTACATGTGATTCAACTCCATTTAGGACTGGAAAACAAACACAAGCTCGCCTTACAAGAAACACACTCTGCTTTTGTGAAAAGATCACTATCTACTCTACTATGTTTCCTATAAGGGACAGAACAGTGAGCTTGCTCAGAACAAAAGAACTGAGCTTCCTACACACAGGGGCCATATGTAGTTCAACTCTGCTTAGGAAACTGACAAGAAAAGTATCTCCTCTTAAGTCCAATACTCTGTACTTGCTGGGAACAGACACGAGTGCTATTTGCACTGTGTATGTCAATGGGAGCACAATAGTGACTTTCCTTACCAGTAAACAACTCTTGCTCGTAGGATCAAAAACTGCATGTGATTCAACTCCATTTAGGACTGGGAAACAAACGCTAGCTCGCCTTAGGAGAAACACACTCTGCTTTTGAGAAAAGATCACTCTTCTACTCTACTGTGTTTTTATAGGGCCAGAACAGTGAGCTTGCTCAGAACAAAAGAAATGTGCTTCCTACACACACGGCCATATCTAGTTCAATTCTGCTTAGGAAACTGGCAACAACAGTAGATCCTCTTCAGTCCAATACACTGTACATTGTGGGAACAGATGCCAGGGCTATTTGCCTTGTGTATGACAATGGGAGCACAATAGTGACTCTTCTTATCAGAAAAGAACTCTTCCTCGTAAGACTAGAAACAGCATGTGATTCAACTCCATTTAGGACTGGGAAACAAACGCTATCTCGACTTACAAGAAACACACTCTTCTTTTGAGAAAAGAGCACTCTTCTACTCTACTGTGTTTCCTATAGGGTCCGAACAGTGAGCTTGCAGAGAACAAAAGAACTGTGCTTCCTACACACACGGGCCATATCTAGTTCAACTCTGCTTAGGAAACTGACAAGAACAGTAGCTCCTCTTCAGTCCAATACACTGTACTTGATGGGAACAGACGCGAGTCCTATTTGCACTGTGTGTGGCAATGGGAGGGCAATAGTGACTTTCCTTACCAGAAAACAACTCTTGCTCGTAGGACCAAAAACTGCATGTGATTCAACTCCATTTAGG
Source organism: Peromyscus eremicus (assembly GCF_949786415.1). Taxonomy (NCBI): domain Eukaryota; kingdom Metazoa; phylum Chordata; class Mammalia; order Rodentia; family Cricetidae; genus Peromyscus; species Peromyscus eremicus. Next base: position 69,137 of record NW_026734393.1, read on the forward strand.
ACTGGGAAACAAACGCTAGCTCGCCTTACATGAAACACACTCTGCTTTTGAGAAAAGAGCACTCTTCTACTCTACTGGGTTTCCTATAGGGCCAGAACAGTGAGCATGCTCAGAACAAAAGAACTGTGCTTCCTACACACACGGCCATATATAGTTCAATTCTGCTTAGGAAACTGACAAGAACAGTAGATCCTCTTCAGTTCCATACACTGTACTTGCTGGGAACAGACGCCAGTGCTATTTGCCCTGTGTATGACAATGGGAGCGCAATAGTGACTCTTCTTACCAGAAAACAACTCTTGCTCATAGGACCAGAAACTACATGTGATTCAACTCCATTTAGGACTGGGAAACAAACGCTAGCTCGCCTTACAAGAAACACACTCTGCTTTTGAGAAAAGAGCACTATTCTACTCTACTGTGTTTCCTATGGGTTCGAACAGTGAGCTTGCTCAGTACAAAAGCACTGTGCTTCCTACACACATGGCCATATCAAGTTCAATTCTGCTTAGGAAACTGACAAGAACAGTAGATCCTCTTCATTCCAATACACTGTACAAGCTGGGAACAGACGCCAGTGCTATTTGCCCTGTATATGACAATGGAAGCTCAATAGTGACTCTTCTTACCAGAAAACAACTCTTGCTCGTAGGACCAGAAACTGCATGTGATTCATATCCATTTAGGACTGGGAAACAAATGCTAGCTCACCTTACAAGAAACACACTCTGCTTTTGAGAAAAGAGCACTCTTCTACTCCACTGTGTTTCCTAAAGGGCCAGAACAGTGAGCTTGCTCAGAACAAAAGAACTGTGCTTCCTACACATATGGCCATATCTAGTTCAATTCTGCTTAGGAACCTGACAAGAACAGTAGATCCTCTTCATTCCAATACTGTACTTGCTGGGAACAGACGCCAGTGCTATTTGTCCTGTGTACGGGATTGGCAGCGCAATAGTGACTCTTCTTACCAGAAAACAACTCTTGCTCATAGGACCAGAAACCGCATGTGATTCAACTCCATTTAGGACTGGGAAATAAACGCTAGCTCGCCTTACAAGAAACACACTCTGCTTTTGAGAAAAGAGCACTCTTCTACTCTACTGTGTTTCGTATGGGGTCCGAACAGTGAGCTTGCTCAGAACAAAAGAACTGTGCTTTTTACACACACGGCCATATCTAGTTTAATTCTGTTTAGGAACCTGACAAGAACAGCAGATCCTCTTCAGTCCAATACACTGTATTTGCTGTGAACAGAGGCCAGTGCTGTTTGTCCTTTGTATGGCAATGCCAGCACAATAGTGACTCTTCTTACGAGAAAACAACTCTTGCTTGTAGTACCAGAAACTGCATGGGATTCAACTCCATTTAGGACTGCAAAACAAACGCTAGCTTGCCTTAAAAGAAACACACTCTGCTTTAGAGAAAAGAGCACTCTTCTACTCTACTGTTTATCCTTTGGGGTCCAAAAAGTGAGCTTGCTCAGAACAAAAGAACTGTGCTTCCTACACACACGGGCCATATCTAGTTCAACTCTGCTTAGGAAACTGACAAGAACAGTAGCACCTATTCAGTCCAATACACTGTACTTGCTGGGAACAGACACGAGTGCTATTTGCACTGTGTATGGCAATGGCAGCGCAATAGTGACTCTTCTTACCATAAAACAACTCTTGCTCATAGGACCAGAAACTGCATGTGATTCAACTCCATTTAGGACTGGGAAACAAAAGCTAGCTCGCCTTAAAAGAAACACACTCTGCTTTAGAGAAAAGAGCACTCTTCTACTCTACTGTGTTTCCTATAGGGTTAGAAGAGTGAGCTTGCTCAGAACAAAAGAACTGTGCTTCCTACACACACGGCCATATCTAGTTCAACTCTGCTTAGGAAACTGACAAGGACAGTAGCTCCTATTCATTCCAATACACTGTACTTGCTGGGAACAGACGCGAGAGCTATTTGCACTGTGTATGGCATTTGAAGCACAATAGTGACTCTTCTTACCAGAAAACAACTCTTGTTCGTAGGACCAGAAACTGCATGTGATTCAACTCCATTTAGGACTAGGAAACAAACGCTAGCTCGCCTTACAAGAAACACACTCTTCTTTTGAGAAAAGAGCACTCATCTACTCTACTGTGTTTCCTATAGAGCCAGAACTGTGAGCTTGCTCAGAACATAAGTACTGTGCTTCCTACACACACGGGCCATATCTAGTTCAACTCTGCTTAGGAAACTGACAAGAACATTAGCTCCTCTTCAGTCCGATACACTGTACTTGCTGGGAACAGATGCGAGTGCTATTTGCACTGTGTATGGCAATTGGAGCGCAATATTGACTTTCCTTACAAGAAAACAACTCTTGCTCGTAGGACCATAAACTGCATGTGATTCAACACCATTTGGGACTGGGAAACAAAAGCTAGCTCGCCTTACAAGAAACACACTCTGCTTTTGAGAAAAGAGCACTCTTCTACTCTACTGTGTTTCCTATGGGGTCCGAACAGTGAGCTTGCTCAGAACAAAAGAACTGTGCTTCCTACACACACGGCCATATCTAGTTCAATTCTGCTTACATAACTGACAAGAATAGTACCACCTATTCAGTCCAATACAATGTATTTGCTGGGAACAGACGCGAGTGCTATTTGCACTGTGTGTGGCAATGGGAGCGCAATGTGACTTTCCTTACCAGAAAACAACTCTTGCTCGTAGGACCAGAAACTGCATGGGATTCAACTCCATTTAGGACTAGGATACAAACGCTAGCTCCCCTTACAAGAAACACACTCTGCTTTAGAGAAAAGAGCACTCATCTACTCTACTGTGTTTCCTATAGGGCCAGAACAATGAGCTTGCTCAGAACATATGAACTGTGCTTCCTACACACGGGCCATATCTAGTTCAACTCTGCTTAGGAAACTGACAAGAATAGTAGCTCCTCTTCAGTCCGATACACTGTACTTGCTGGGAACAGACGCCAGTGCCATTTGTCCTGTGTATTGCAATGGCAGCGCAATAGTGACTATTTTTACCATAAAACAACTCTTGCTCGTAGGACCAGAAACTGCATGTGATTCCACTCCATTTAGGACTGGGAAACAAACGCTAGCTTGCCTTACAAGAAACACACTCTGCTTTTGAGAAAAGAGCACTCTTCTACTCTACTGTGTTTCCTATGGGGTCCAAACAGTGAGCTTGCTCAGAACAAAAGAACTGTGCTTCCTACACACACGGGCCATATCTAGTTCAACTCTGCTTAGGAAACTGACAAGAAGAATAACTCCTCTTCATCCGATACACTGTATTTGCTGGGAACAGACGCGAGTGATATTTGCACTGTGTATGGCAATGGGAGCGCAATAGTGACTTTCCTTACCAGAAAACAACTCTTGTTCGTAGGACCAGAAACTGTATGTGATTCAACTCCATTTAGGACTAGGAAACAAACGCTAGCTCGCCTTACAAGAAACACACTCTGCTTTTGAGAAAAGAGCACTCTTCTACTCTACTGTGTTTCCTATAGAGCCAGAACAGTGAGCTTGCTCAGAACATAAGAACTGTGCTTCCTATAAACACGGGCCATATCTAGTTCAACTCTGCTTAGGAAACTGACAAGAACAGTATCTCCTCTTCAGTCCAATACACTGTACTTGCTGGGAACAGACACGAGTGCTATTTGCACTGTGTATGGCAATTGGAGCACAATAGTGACTCTTCTTACCAGAAAACAACTCTTGCTTGTAGGACAATAAACTGCATGTGATTCAACTCCATTTAGGACTGGGAAACAAACTCTATCTCGCCTTACAAGAAACACACTCTACTTTTGAGAAAGAGCACTCTTCTACTCTACTGTGTTTCCTAAAGGGCCAGAACAGTGAGCTTGCTCAGAACAAAAGAACTGTGCTTCCTACACACACGGACATATCTAGTTCAATTCTGCTTAGGAAACTGACAAGAACAGTAGCTCCTCTTCAGTCCGATACACTGTATTTGCTGGGAACAGACACGAGTGCTATTTGCACTGTGTATGGCAATGGGAGCACAAAAGTGACTTTCCTTACCAGAAAACAACTCTTGATTGTAGCACAGAAACTGCATGTGATTCAACTCCATTTAAGAATGGGAAACAAACGCTAGCTTGCCTTACAAGAAACACACTCTACTTTTGAGAAAAGAGCACTCTTCTACACTACTGTGTTTCCTATGTGGTCAGAACAGTGAGCTTGCTCTGAACAAAAGAACTGTGCTTCCTACACACACGGCCATATCTAGTTCAATTCTGCTTAGGAAACTGACAAGAACAGCAGATCCTATTCAGTCCAATACACTGTATTTGCTGTGTACAGAGGCCAGTGCTATTTGTCCTGTGTATGGCAATGGCAGGACAATAGTAACTCTTCTTACCAGAAAACAACTCTCGCTCGTAGTACCAGAAACTGCATGGGATTCAACTCCATTTAGGACTGCGAAACAAACGCTAGCTCGCCTTACAAGAAACACACACTGCTTTAGAGAAAAGAGCACTCTTCTACTCTACTGTGTATCCTTTTGGGTCCAAACAGTGAGCTTGCTCAGAACAAAAGAACTGTGCTTCCTACACACACGGGCCATTTCCAGTTCAACTCTGCTTAGGAAACTGACAAGAACAGTAGCACCTATTCAGTCCAATACACTGTACTTGCTGGGAACAGACGCGAGTGCTATTTGCACTGTGTATGGCAATGAGAGCGCAATGTGACTTTCCTTACCAGAAAACAACTCTTGTTCATAGGACCAGAAATTGCATGTGATTCAACTCCATTTAGTACTGGGAAACAAACGCTAGCTCTCCTTACATGAAACACACTCTGCTTTTGAGAAAAGAGCACTCTTCTACTCTAATGTGTTTCCTATGGGGTCCGAACAGTGGGCTTGCTCAGAACAAAAGAACTGTGCTTCCTACATACACGGCCATATCTAGTTCAACTCTGCTTAGGAAACTGACAAGAACAGTAGATCCTATTCAGTCCAATACACTGTACTTGCTGGGAACAGACGCGAGTGCTATTTGCACTGTGTATGGCATTTGGAGCGCAATAGTGACTCTTCTTACCAGAAAACAACTCTTGCACGTAGGACCAAAAACTGCCTGTGACTCAACTCCATTTAGGACTGGGAAACAAACGCGAGCTCTCCTTACAAGAAACACACTCTGCTTTAGAGAAAAGAGCACTCTTTTACTCAACTGTGTTTTCTATGGGGTCCGAACAGTGAGCTTGCTCAGAACAAAAGAACTGTGCTTCCTACACATGGCCATATCTAGTTCAATTCTGCTTAGGAAACTGACTAGAACTGTAGTTCCTCTTCAGTCCAATACACTGTACTTGCTGCGAACAGATGCCAGTGCTATTTGTCCTGTGTATGGCAATGGTAGCACAATTGTGACTCTTCTTACCAGAAAACAACTCTTGCTCGTAGGACTAGAAAATGCATGATATTCAACTCCATTTAGGACTGCGAAACAAACGCTAGCTTGCCCTACAAGAAAGACACTCTGCTTTAGAGAAAAGTGCACTCATCTACTCTACTGTGTTTCCTATAGGGCCAGAACAGTGAGTTGCTCAGAACATAAGAACTGTGCTTCCTACACACACGGGCCATATCTAGTTCAACTCTGCTTAGGAAACTGACAAGAACAGTAGCTCCTCTTCAGTCCGATACACTGTACTTGCTGGGAACAGACGCGAGTGCTATTTGTACTGTGTATGGCAATGGGAGCACAATAATGACTTTCCTTACAAGAAAACAACTCTTGCTCGTAGGACCAGAAACTGCATGTGATTCAACTCCACTTAGGACTGGGAAACAAATGCTAGCTCGCCTTACAAGAAACACACTCTGCTTTTGAGAAAAGAGCACTCTTCTACTCTACTGTGTTTCCTATGGGGTCCGAACAGTGAGCTTGCTCAGAACAAAAGAACTGTGCTTCCTACACACACGGCCATATCTAGTTCAATTCTGCTTAGGTAACTGACAAGAACAGTACCACCTATTCAGTCTAATACAATGCACTTGCTGGGAACAGACGCCAGTGCTATTTGCACTGTGTATGGCAATGGGAGCGCAATGTGACTTTCCTTACCAGAAAACAACTCTTGTTCGTAGGACCAGAAACTGCATGGGATTCAACTCCATTTAGGACTAGGATACAAACGCTAGCTCGCCTTACAAGAAACACACTCTGCTTTAGAGAAAAGAACACTCATCTACTCTACTGTGTTTCCTATAGGGCCAGAACAGTGAGCTTGCTCAGAACATATGAACTGTGCTTACTACACACGGATCTTATCTAGTTCAACTCTGATTAGGAAATTGACAAGAATAGCAGCTCCTCTTCAGTCCGATACACTGTAATTGCTGGGAACAGACGCCAGTGCTATTTGTCTTGTGTATGGCAATGGCAGCGCAATAGTGACTATTCTTACCATAAAACAACTCTTGCTCGTAGGACCAGAAACTGCATGTGATTCCACTCCATTTAGGACTGGGAAACAAACGCTAGCTTGCCTTACAAGAAACACATTCTGCTTTTGAGAAAAGAGCACTCTTCTACTCTACTGGGTTTCTTATAGGACCAGAACAGTGAGCTTGCTCAGAACAAAAGAACTGTGCTTCCTAAACACACGGGCCATATCTAGTTCAACTCTGCTTAGGAAACTGACAAGAACAGTAGCTCCTCTTCAGTCCAATACACTGTACTTGCTGGGAACAGACGCCAGTGCTATTTGCACTGTGTATGGCAATGGGAGCGCAATAGTGACTCTTCTTACAGAAAACAACTCTTGCTCATAGGACCAGAAACTGCATGTGATTTAACTCCATTTAGGACTTAGAAACAAACACTAGCTCGCCTTACAAGAAACACACTCTGCTTTTGAGAAAAGAGCACTCTTCTACTCTACTGTGTTTCCTATGGTTTCCGAACAGTGAGCTTGCTCAGAACAAAAGAACTGTGCTTCCTACACACACGGCCATATCTAGTTCAATTCTGCTTAGGAACCTGACAAGAACAGTAGATCCTCTTCAGTCCAATACACTGTACTTGCTGGGAACAGACCAGAGTGCTATTTGTCTTGTGTATGGCAATGGCAGCGCAATAGTGACTCTTCTTTCCATAAAACAACTCTTGCTCATAGGACCAGAAACTGCATGGGATTCAACTCCATTTAGGACTGGGAAACAAATGCTAGCTCGCCTTACAAGAAACACACTCTGCTTTAGAGAAAAGAGCACTCTTCTACTGTACTGTGTTTCTTATGGTTTCGAACAGTGAGCTTGCTCAGTTCAAAAGAACTGTGCTTCCTACACACATGGCCATATCTAGTTCAATTCTGCTTAGGATACTGAAAAGAACAGTAGCTCCTCTTCAGTCCAATACACTGTACATGCTGGGAACAGACGCCAGTGTTATTTCCCCTCTGTATGAAAATGGGAGCCAATAGTGACTCTTCTCACCAGAAAACAACTCTTGCTCATAGGACCAGAAACTGCATGGGATTCAACTCCTTTTATGACTGGGAACCAAATGCTAGCTCGCCTTACAAGAAACACACTCTGCTTTTGAGAAAAGAGCACTCTTCTACTCTACTGTGTTTACTATGGGTTCGAACAGTGAGCTTGCTCAGAACAAAAGAACTGTGATTCCTACACACAAGGCCATATCTAGTTCAATTCTGCTTAGGAAACTGACAAGAACAGTAGCTCCTCTTCAGTCCAATACAGTGTACATGCTGGGAACAGACGCCAGTGATATTTGCCCTGTGTATGACAATGGGAGCGCAATAGTGACTCTTCTTACCAGAAAACAACTCTTGCTCATAGGACCAGATACTGCATGTGATTTAACTCCATTTAGGACTTAGAAACAAACACTAGCTTGCCTTACAAGAAACACACTCTGCTTTTGAGAAAAGAGCACTCTTCTACTCTACTGGGTTTCCTATAGGGCCAGAGCAGTGAGCATGCTCAGAACAAAAGAACTGTGTTTCCTACACACAAGGCCATATCTAGTTCAACTCTTGCTTAGGAAACTGACAAGAACAGTAGCTCCTCTTCAGTCCAATACACTGTACATGCTGGGAACAGACGCGAGTGCTATTTGCGCTGTATATGGCAATGGGAGCGCAATAGTGACTCTTCTTACCAGAAAACAACTCTTGCTCGTAGGACCAGAAACTGCATGGCATTCAACTCCATTTCAGACTGGGAAACAAACACTAGCTCACCTTACAAGAAACACACTCTGCTTTTGAGAAAAGAGCACTCTTCTACTCTACTGTGTTTCCTATGTGGTCCGAACAGTGAGCTTGCTCAGAACAAAAGAACTGTTTTTCCTACACACAGGGGCCATATCTAATTCAACTCTGCTTAGGAAACTGACAAGAACAGTAGCTCCTCTTAAGTCCAATACACTGTACTTGCTGGGAACAGACGCCAGTGCTATTTGCACTGTGTATGGCAATGGGAGCGCAATAGTGACTCTTCTTACCAGAAAACAACTCTTGCTCATAGGACGAGAAACTGCATGTGATTTAACTCCATTTAGGACTTAGAAACAAACACTAGCTCGCCTTACAAGAAACACACTCTACTTTGAGAAAAGAGCACTCTTCTACTCTACTGGGTTTCCTATGAGTTCCGAACAGTGAGCTTGCTCAGAACAAAAGAACTTGTGCTTCCTAAACACATGGGTCATATCTAGTTCAACTCTGCTTAGGAAACTGACAAAAACAGTAGCTCCTCTTCAGTCCTATACTCTGTACATGATGGGAACAGACGGGTGTCCTATTTGCACTGTGTGTGGCAATGGGAGGGCAATAGTGACTTTCCTTACCAGAAAACAACTCTTGCTCGTAGGACCAAAAAACTGCATTGATTCAACTCCATTTAGGACTGGGAAACAAATAATAGCTCACCTTACAAGAAACACACTCTGCTTTTGAGAAAAGAGCACTCTTCTACTCTACTGGGTTTCCTATAGGGCCAGAACAGTGAGCAAGCTCAGAACAAAAGAAACTGTGCTTCCTACACACACGGCCATATCTAGTTCAATTCTGCTTAGGAAACTGACAAGAACAGTAGATCCTCTTCAGTTCCATATACTGTACTTGCTGGGAACAGACGCCAGTGCTATTTGCCCTGTGTATGACAATGGGGGCACAATAGTGACTCTTCTTACCAGAAAACAACTCTTGCTCCTAGGACCAGAAACTACATGTGATTCAACTCCATTTAGGACTGGGAAACAAACGCTAGCTCGCCTTACAAGAAACACACTCTGCTTTTGAGAAAAGAGCACTCTTCTACTCTACTGTGTTTCCTATGGGTTCGAACAGTGAGCTTGCTCAGTACAAAAGCACTGTGCTTCCTACACACACGGCCATATCTAGTTCAATTCTGCTTAGGAAACTGACAAGAACAGTAGGTCCTCTTCAGTCCAATACACTGTACAAGCTGGGAACAGACGCCAGTGCTATTTGCCCTGTGTATGGCAATGGAAGCGCAATAGTGACTCTTCTTACCAGAAAACAACTCTTGCTTGTAGGACCAGAAACTGCATGTTGATTCCACTCCATTTAGGACTGGGAAACAAACGCTAGCTCGCCTTACAAGAAACACACTCTGCTTTAGAGAAAAGAGCACTCTTCTACTCTACTGTGTTTCCTATGGGGTCCAAACAGTGAGCTTGCTCAGAACAAAAGAAATGTGCTTCCTACACAGGGATCATATCTAGTTCAACTCTGCTTAGGAAACTGACAAGAACAGTAGCACCTATTCAGTCCAATACACTGTAATTGCTGAGAACAGACACGAGTGCTATTTGCGCTGTGTATTGCAATGGGAGCCGTAATGTGACTTTTCTTACCAGAAAAAAACTCTTGTTCATAGGACCAGAAACTGCATGTGATTCAACTCCATTTAGGACTAGGAAACAAACACTAGCTTGCCTTACAAGAAACACACTCTGCTTTTGAGAAAAGAGTACTATTCTTCTCTACTGTGTTTCCTATAGTGCCAGAACAGTGATCTTGCTCACAACATAAGAACTGTGCTTCCTACACACACGGGCCATATCTAGTTCAACTCTGCTTTGGAAACTGACAAGAACAGTAGCTCCTCTTCAGTCCAATACACTGTACATGCTGGGAACAGACGCCAGTGTTATTTGCCCTGTGTATGTCAATGGGAGCATAATAGTGACTCTTCTTACCAGAAAACAACTCTTGCTCATAGGACCAGAAACTGCATGGGATTCAACTCCATTTCAGACTGGGAAACAAACGCTAGCTCGCCTTACAAGAAACACACTCTGCCTTGGAGAAAAGAGCACTCTTCTACTCTACTGTGTTTCCATTGGGGTCCGAACAGTGAGCTTGCTCAGAACAAAAGAACTGTGCTTCCTACACACACGGCCCATATCTAGTTCAACTCTGCTTAGGAAACTGACAAGAACAGTAGCTCCTCTTCAGTCCAATACACTGTACTTGCTGGGAACAGACGCGAGTGCTATTTGCACTGTATATGGCAATTGGAGCGCAATAGTGACTCTTCTTACCAGAAAACAACTCTTGCTCGTAGGACCAGAAACTGCATGGGATTCAACTCCATTTAGGACTGGGAAACAATCGGTAGCTCGCCTTACAAGAAACACACTCTGCTTTTGAGAAAACAGCACTCTTCTACTCTCCTGTGTTTCCTATAAGGCCAGAACAGTGAGCTTGCTCAGAACAAAAGAACTGTGCTTCCTACAAACACGGGCCATATCTAGTTCAACTCTGCTTAGGAAACTGACAAGAACAGTAGCTCCTTCAGTCCAATACACTGTACTTGCTTGGAACAGACGCGAGTGCCATTTGCACTGTATATGGCAATGGGAGCGCAATAGTGACTCTTCTTACCAGAAAACAACTCTTGCTCGTAGGACCAGAAACTGCATGGGATTCAACTCCATTTCAGACTGGGAAACAAACACTAGCTCACCTTACAAGAAACACACTCTGCTTTTGAGAAAAGAGCACTCTTCTACTCTACTGTGTTTCCTATGTGGTCCGAATAGTGAGCTTGCTCAGAACAAAAGAACTGTTCTTCCTACACACAGGGGCCATATCTAGTTCAACTCTGCTTAGGAAACTGACAAGAACAGTAGCTCCTCTTAAGTCCAATACACTGTACTTGCTGGGAACAGACGCCAGTGCTATTTGCACTGTGTATGGCAATGGGAGCACAATAGTGACTCTTCTTACCAGAAACCAAATCTTGCTCATAGGACCAAAAACTGCATGTGATTGAACTCCATTTACGACTGGGAAACAAATGCTAGCTCGCCTTACAAGAAACACACTCTGCTTTTGAGAAAAGATCACTCTTCTACTCTACTCTGTTTCCTATGAGTTCGAACAGTGAGCTTGCTTAGTACAAAAGCACTGTGCTTCCTACACACAAAGCCATATCTAGTTCAATTCTGCTTAGGAAACTGACAAGAACAGTAGCTCCTCTTCAGTCCAATACACTGTACAAGCTGGGAACAGACGCCAGTGCTATTTGCCCTGTGTATGGCAATGGAAGCGCAATAGTGACTCTTCTTACCAGAAAACAACTCTTGCTCGTAGGACCAGAAACTGCATGTGATTCCACTCCATTTATGACTGGGAAACAAATGCTAGCTCGCCTTACAAGAAACACACTCTGCTTTTGAGAAAAGAGCACTCTTCTACTCTACTGTGTTTCCTATGGGGTCCGAAAAGTGAGCTTGCTCAGAACAAAAGAACTGTGCTTCCTACACACACGGCCATATCTAGTTCAATTCTGCTTAGGAACCTGACAAGAACAGTAGATCCTCTTCAATCCAATACATTGTATTGCTGGGAACAGACGCGAGTGCTATTTGTCCTGTGTATGGCAATGGCAGTGCAATAGTGACTCTTCTTTCCATAAAACAACTCTTGCTCGTAGGACCAGAAACTGCATGTGATTCAACTCCATTTAGGATTGGGAAACAAATGCTAGCTCGCCTTACAAGAAACACTCTCTGCTTTAGAGAAAAGAGCACTCTTCTACTCTACTGTGTTTCCTATAGGGCCAGAACAGTGAGATTGCTCAGAACAAAAGAACTGTGCTTCCTACACACGGGCCAGATCTAGTTGAACTCTGCTTAGGAAACTGACAAGAACAGTAGCTCCTATTCAGTCCAATACACTGTACTTGCTGTGAACAGTCGCGAGTGCTATTTGCACTGTTTATGGCATTTGGAGCACAATAGTGACTCTTCTTACCAGAAAACAACTCTTACTCATAGGATCAAAAACTGCCTGTGACTCAACTCCATTTAGGACTGGGAAACAAACGCAAGCTTGCCTTACAAGAAACACACTCTGCTTTTGAGAAAAGGGCACTCTTCTACTCTACTGTGTTTCTTATGGGTTCGAACAGTGAGCTTGCTCAGTACAAAAGAACTGTGCTTCCTACACACACGGCCATATCTAGTTCAATTCTGCTTAGGATACTGAAAAGAACAGTAGCTCATCTTCAGTCCAATACACTGTACATGCTGGGAACAGACGCCAGTGTTATTTGCCCTGTGTATGAAAATGGGAGCGCAATAGAGTCTCTTCTCACCAGAAAACAACTCTTGCTCATAGGACCAGAAACTGCATGGGATTCAACTCCTTTTTTGAATGGGAAACAAACGCTAGCTTGCCTTACAAGAAACACACTCTGCTTTTGACAAAAGAGCACTCTTCTACTCTACTGTGTTTACTATGGGTTCGAACAGTGAGCTTGCTCAGAACAAAAGAACTGTGATTCCTACACACACGGCCATATCCTGTTCACTTCTACTTTGAAAACTGACAAGAACAGTAGCTCCTCTTCAGTCCAATACACTGTACATGCTGGGAACAGACGCCAGTCCTATTTGCCCTGTGTATGACAATGGGAGCACAATAGTGACTCTTCTTACCAGAAAAAAATTCTTGCTCCTAGGACCAGAAACTGCATGTGATTCAACTCCATTTAGGACTGGGAAACAAATGCTAGCTCGCCTTACAAATAAAACACTCTGCTTTTGAGAAAAGAGCACTCTTCTACTCTACTGTGTTTCCTATGGGGTCCAAACAGTGAGCTTGCTCAGAATAAACGAACTGTGCTTCCTACACACACGGCCATATCTAGTTGAACTCTGCTTAGGAAACTGACAAGAACAGTAGCTCCTCTTAAGTCCAATACACTGTACTTGCTGGGAACAGACGCCAGTGCTATTTGCACAGTGGATGGCAATGGGAGCACAATAGTGACTCTTCTTACCAGAAACCAAATCGTGCTCATAGGACCAGAAACTGCATGTGATTGAACTCCATTTACGACTGGGAAACAAATGCTAGCTCGCCTTACAAGAAACACACTCTGCTTTTGAAAAAAGATCACTCTTCTACTCTACTCTGTTTCCTATGGGTTCGAAGAGTCGGCTTGCTCAGTAAAAAAGCACTGTGCTTCCTCCACACAAGGACATATCTAGTTCAATTCTGCTTAGGAAACTGACAAGAACTGTAGTTCCTCTTCAGTCCAATACACTGTACATGCTGGGAACAGACGCCAGTGATATTTGCCCTGTGTATGACAATGGGAGCGCAATAGTGACTCTTCTTACCAGAAAACAACTCTTGCTCATAGGACCAGAAACTGCATGTGATTTAACTCCATTTAGGACTGAGAAACAAACACTAGCTCGCCTTACAAGAAACACACTCTACTTTTGAGAAAAGAGCACTCTTCTACTCTACTGTGTTTCCTATGAGGTCCGAACAGTGAGCTTGCTCAGAACAAAAAAACTGTGCTTCCTACACACATGGGCCATATCTAGTTCATCTCTGCTTAGGAAACTGACAAGAACAGTAGCTCCTCTTCAGTCCAATACACTGTACTTGATGGGAACAGTCGCGAGTGCTATTTGCACTGTGTGTGGCAATGGGAGGGCAATAGTGACTTTCCGTACCAAAAACAACTCTTGATCGTAGGACCAAAAACTGCATGTGATTCAACTCCATTTAGGACTGGGAAACAAATGCCATCTCGCCTTACAAGAAACACACTCTGCTTTTGAGAAAAGAGCACTCTTCTACTCTACTGGGTTTCCTATAGGGCCAGAACAGTGAGCATGCTCAGAACAAAAGAACTGTGCTTCCTACACACATGGGCCATATCTAGTTCAACTCTGCTTAGGAAACTGACAAGAACAGTAGCTCCTCTTCAGTCCAATACACTGTACTTGATGGGAACAGACGCGAGTGCTATTTGCACTGTGTGTGGCAATGGGAGGGCAATAGTGACTTTCTGTACCAGAAAACAACTCTTGATCGTAGGACCAAAAACTGCATCTGATTCAACTCCATTTAAGACTGGGAAACAAATGCCATCTCGCCTTACAAGAAACACACTCTGCTTTTGAGAAAAGAGCACTCTTCTACTCTACTGGGTTTCCTATAGGGCCAGAACAGTGAGCATGCTCAGAACAAAAGAACTGTGCTTCCTACACACACGGCCATATCTAGTTCAATTCTGCTTAGTAAACTGACAAGAACAGCAGATCCTCTTCAGTTCCATACACTGTACTTGCTGGGAACAGACGCCAGTACTATTTGCCCTGTGTATGACAATGGGAGCGCAATAGTGACTCTTCTTACCAGAAAACAGCTCTTGCTCGTAGGACCAGAAACTACATGTGATTCAACTCCATTTAGGACTGGGAAACAAACGCTAGCTCGCCTTACAAGAAACACACTCTGCTTTTGAGAAAAGAGCACTCTTCTACTCTACTGTGTTTCCTATGGGTTCGAAGAGTGAGCTTGCTCAGTACAAAACCACTGTGCTTCCTACACACATGGCCATATCTAGTTCAACTCTGCTTAGGAAACTGACAAGAACAGTAGCTCCTCTTAAGTCCAATACACTGTACAAGCTGGGAACAGACGCCAGTGCTATTTGCCCTGTGTATGGCAATGGAAGCGCAATAGTGACACTTCTTACCAGAAAACAACTCTTGCTCTTAGGACCAGAAACTGCATGTGATTCAAATCCATTTAGGACTGGGAAACAAATGCTAGCTCGCCTTACAAGAAACACACTCTGCTTTTGAGAAAAGGGCACTCTTCTCCTCTACTGTGTTTCCTATGGGTTCGAACAGTGAGCTTGCTCAGAATAAAAGAACTGTGCTTCCTACACACACGGCCATATCTAGTTCAATTCTGCTTAGGAACCTGACAAGAACAGTAGATCCTCTTCAGTCCAACACACTGTATTTGCTGCGAACAGAGGCCAGTGGTATTTGTCATGTGTATGGCAATAGCAGCACAATAGTGACTCTTCTTACCAGAAAACAACTCTTGCTTGTAGTATCATAAACTGCATGGGATTCAACTCCATTTAGGACTGCGAAACAAACGCGAGCTCGCCTTACAAGAAACACACTCTGCTTTAGAGAAAAGAGCACTCTTCTACTCTACTGTGTTTCGTATGGGGTCCGAACAGTGAGGTTGCTCAGAACAAAAGAACTGTGCTTCCTACACACGGATCATATCTAGTTCAACTCTGCTTACGAAACTGACAAGAACAGTAGCACCTATTCAGTCCAATACACTGTAATTGCTGGGAACAGACGCGAGTGCTATTTGCACTGTGTATTGAAATGGGAGCGTAATGTGACTTTTCTTACCAGAAAAAAACTCTTGTTCATAGGACCAAAAACTGCATGTGATTCAACTCCACTTAGGACTAGGAAACAAACGGTAGCTCGCCTTACAAGAAACACACTCTGCTTTTGAGAAAAGAGTACTATTCTTCTCTACTGTGTTTCCTATAGTGCCAGAACAGTGATCTTGCTCACAACATAAGAACTGTGCTTCCTACACACACGGGCCATATCTAGTTCAACTCTGCTTTGGAAACTGACAAGAACAGTAGCTCCTCTTCAGTCCAATACACTGTACATGCTGGGAACAGACGCCAGTGTTATTTGCCCTGTGTATGACAATGGGAGCACAATAGTGACTCTTCTTACCAGAAAACAACTCTTGCTCGTAGGACCAGAAACTGCATGGGATTCAACTCCGTTTACGACTGGGAAACAATCGGTAGCTCGCCTTACAAGAAACACACTCTGCTTTTGAGAAAACAGCACTCTTCTACTCTCCTGTGTTTCCTATAGGGCCAGAACAGCGAGCTTGCTCAGAACAAAAGAACTGTGCTTCCTACACACGGATCATATCTAGTTCAACTCTGCTTAGGAAACTGACAAGAACAGTAGCACCTATTCAGTCCAATACACTGTAATTGCTGGGAAAAGACGCGAGTGCTATTTGCACTGTGTATGGCAATGTGAGCACAAAAGTGACTTTCCTTACCAGAAAACAACTCTTGATCGTAGGACCAAAAACTGCCTGTGACTCAACTCCATTTAGGACTGGGAAACAAACGCGAGCTCGCCTTACAAGAAACACACTCTGCTTTAGAGAAAAGAGCACTCTTCTACTCTACTGTGTTTCGTATGGGGTCCGAACAGTGAGGTTGCTCAGAACAAAAGAACTGTGCTTCCTACACACACGGCCATATCTAGTTCAATTCTGCTTAGGAACCTGACAAGAACAGCAGTTCCTCTTCAGTCCAATACACTGTACTTGCTGCGAACAGATGCCAGTCCTATTTGTCCTGTGTATGGCAATGGCAGCACAATACTGACTCTTCTTACCAGAAAACAACTCTTGCTCGTAGGACCAGAAACTGCATGATATTCAACTCCATTTAGGACTGCAAAACAAACGCTAGCTTGCCTTACCCTAAACACACTCTGCTTTAGAAAAAAAAGCACTCTTCTACTCTACTGTGTATCCTATGGGGTCCAAACAGTGAGCTTGCTCAGAACAAAAGAACTGTGCTTCCTACACACACTGATCATATCTAGTTCTACTCTGCTTAGGAAACTGACAAGAACAGTAGCACCTATTCAGTCCAATACACTGTACTTGCTGTGAACAGACGCGAGTGCTATTTGCACTGTGTATGGCAATGGGAGCTCAATGTGACTTTCCTTACCACAAAACAACTCTTGTTCGTAGGACCAGAAACTGCATGTGATTCAACTCCATTTAGGACTAGGAAACAAACGCTAGCTTGCCTTACAAGAAACACACTCTGCTTTTGAGAAAAGAGCACTCATCTACTCTACTGTGTTTCCTATAGTGCCAGAACAGTGAGCTTGCTCAGAACATAAGAACTGTGCTTCCTACACACATGACCCATATCTTGTTCAACTCTGCTTAGGAAACTGACAAGAACAGTAGCTCCTCTTCAGTCCGATACACTGTACTTGCTGGGAACAGACGCGAGTGCTATTTGACCTGTGTATGGCAATTGGAGCGCAATAGTGACTTTCCTTACAAGAAAACAACTCTTGCTCGTAGGACCAGAAACTGCATGTGATTCAACTCCATTTGGGACTGGGAAACAAATGCTAGCTCGCCTTACAAGAAACACTCTCTGCTTTTGAGAAAAGAGCACTCTTCTACTCTACTGTGTTTCCTATGGGGTCCGAACAGTGAGCTTGCTCAGAACAAAAGAACTGTGCTTCCTACACACACGGCAATATCTAGTTCAATTCTGCTTAGGTAACTGACAAGAACAGTACCACCTATTCAGTCTAATACAATGCACTTGCTGGGAACAGACGCGAGTGCTATTTGCACTGTGTATGGCAATGGGAGCACAATGTGACTTTCCTTACCAGAAAACAACTCTTGTTCGTAGGACCAGAAACTGCATGGGATTCAACTCCATTTAGGACTAGGATACAAACGCTAGCTCGCCTTACAAGAAACACACTCTTCTTTAGAGAAAAGAGCACTCATCTACTCTACTGTGTTTCCTATAGGGCCAGAACAATGAGCTTGCTCAGAACATAAGAACTGTGCTTCCTATAAACACGGGCCATATCTAGTTCAACTCTGCTTAGGAAACTGACAAGAATAGTAGCTCCTCTTCAGTCCGATACACTGTACTTGCTGGGAACAGACGCCAGTGCAATTTGTCCTGTGTATGGCAATGGCAGCGCAATAGTGACTATTCTTACCATAAAACAACTCTTGCTCGTAGGACCAGAAACTGCATGTGATTCCACTCCATTTAGGACTGGGAAACAAACGCTAGCTTGCCTTACAAGAAACACACTCTGCTTTTGAGAAAAGAGCACTCTTCTACTCTACTGTGTTTCCTATGGGGTCGGAACAGTTTGCTTGCTCAGAACAAAAGAACTGTGCTTCCTACACACACGGCCATATCTAGTTCAATTCTGCTTAGGTAACTGACAAGAACAGTACCACCTATTCAGTCTAATACAATGCACTTGCTGGGAACAGACGCGAGTGCTATTTGCACTGTGTATGGCAATGGGATCGCAATGTGACTTTCCTTACCAGAAAACAACTCTTGTTCGTAGGACCAGAAACTGCATGGAATTCAACTCCATTTAGGACTAGGATACAAACGCTAGCTCGCCTTACAAGAAACACACTCTGCTTTAGAGAAAAGAGCACTCTTCTACTCTACTGTGTTTCTTACAGGACCAGAACAGTGAGCTTGCTCAGAACAAAGGAACTGTGCTTCCTACACACATGGCCAAATCTACTTCAATTCTGCTTAGGAAACTGACAAGAACAGTACCTCTTCTTCAGTCCAATACACTGTACTTGCTGGCAACAGACGCGAGTGCTATTTGCACTGTATATGCAAAGGGAGCGCAATAGTGACTCTTCTTACCAGAAAACAACTCTTGCTCGTAGGACCAGAAACTGCATGGGATTCAACTCCATTTCAGACTGGGAAACAAACACTAGCTCACCTTACAAGAAACACACTCTGCTTTTGAGAAAAGAGCACTCTTCTACTCTACTGTGTTTCCTATGTGGTCTGAACAGTGAGCTTGCTCAGAACAAAAGAACTGTTCTTCCTACACACAGGGGCCATATCTAGTTCAACTCTGCTTAGGAAACTGACAAGAACAGTAGCTCCTCTTAAGTCCAATACACTGTACTTGCTGGGAACAGACGCCAGTGCTATTTGCACTGTGTATGGCAATGGGAGCACAATAGTGACTCTTCTTACCAGAAACCAAATCTTGCTCATAGGACCAGAAACTGCATGTGATTGAACTCCATTTACGACTGGGAAACAAATGCTAGCTCGCCTTACAAGAAACACTCTCTGCTTTTGAGAAAAGATCACTCTTCTACTCTACTGTGTTTCCTATGGGTTCGAACAGTGAGCTTGCTCAGTACGAAAGCACTGTGCTTCCTACACACAAGGCCATATCTAGTTCAATTCTGCTTAGGAAACTGACTAGAACAGTAGCTCCTCTTCAGTCCAATACACTGTACTTGATGGGAACAGACCCCAGTGATATTTGCCCTGTGTATGACAATGGGAGCACAATAGTGACTCTTCTTTCCATAAAACAACTCTTGCTCATAGGACCAGAAACTTCATGTGATTCAACTCCATTTAGGACTGGGAAACAAATGCTAGCTCGCCTAACAAGCAAAATACTCTGCTTTAGAGAAAAGAGCACTCTTCTCTACTGTGTTTCTTATGGTTTCGAACAGTGAGCTTGCTCAGTACAAAAGAACTGTGCTTCCTAGACACACGGCCATATCTAGTTCAATTCTGCTTAGGATACTGAAAAGAACAGTAGCTCCTCTTCAGTCCAATACACTGTACATGCTGGGAACAGACGCCAATGTTATTTGCCCTGTGTATGAAAATGGGAGCGCAATAGTGACTCTTCTCACCAGAAAACAACTCTTGCTCGTAGGACCAGAAACTGCATGGGATTCTACTCCTTTTATGACTGGGAAACAAACGCTAGATCGCCTTACAAGAAACACACTCTGCTTTTGAAAAAAGAGCACTCTTCTACTCTACTGTGTTTCCTATGTGGTCTGAACAGTAAGCTTGCTCAGAACAAAAGAACTGTTCTTCCTACACACAGGGGCCATATCTATTTCAACTCTGCTTAGGAAACTGACAAGAACAGTAGCTCCTCTTCAGTCCAATACACTGTACATGCTGGGAACAGACGCCAGTGATATTTGCCCTGTGTATGACAATGGGAGCACAATAGTGACTCTTCCTACCAGAAAACAACTCTTGCTCGTAGGACCAAAAACTACATGTGATTCAACTCCATTTAGGACTGGGAAACAAATGCTAGCTCGCCTTACAAGAAACACACTCTGCTTTTGAGAAAAGAGCACTCTTCTACTCTACTGGGTTTCCTATAGGGCCAAAACAGTGAGCATGCTCAGAACAAAAGCACTGTGCTTCCTACACACACGGCCATACCTAGTTCAATTCTGCTTAGGAAACTGACAAGAACAGTAGATCCTCTTCAGTCCAATACACTGTACAAGCTGGGAACAGACGCCAGTGCTATTTGCCCTGTGTATGGCAATGGAAGCGCAATAGTGACTCTTCTTACCAGAAAACAACTCTTGCTCGTAGGACCAGAAACTGCATGTGATTCCACTCCATTTAGGACTGGGAAACAAACGCTAGCTCGCTTTACAAGAAACACACTCTGCTTTTGAGAAAAGAGCACTCTTCTACTCTACTGTGTTTCCTATAGGGTCTGAAAAGTGAGCTTGCTCAGAACAAAAGAACTGTGCTTCCTACACACACGGCCATATCTAGTTCAATTCTGCTTAGGAAACTGACAAGAACAGTAGATCCTCTTCAGTCCAATACACTGTACTTGCTGGGAACAGACGCGAGTGCTATTTGTTCTGTGTATGGCAATGGCAGCGGAATAGTGACTCTTCTTTCCATAAAACAACTCTTGCTTGTAGGACCAGAAACTGCATGTGATTCAACTCCATTTAGGACTGGGAAACAAATGCTAGCTCGCCTTACAAGAAACACACTCTGCTTTAGAGAAAAGAGCACTCTTCTACTCTACTGTGTTTCCTATAGGGCCAGAACAGTGAGCTTACTCAGAACAAAAGAACTGTGCTTTCTACACACGGGCCAGATCTAGTTCAACTCTGCTTAGGAAACTGACAAGAACAGTAGCTCCTATTCAGTCCAATACACTGTACTTGCTGGGAACAGTCGCGAGTGCTATTTGCACTGTTTATGGCATTTGGAGCGCAATAGTGACTCTTCTTACCAGAAAACAACTCTTGCTCGTAGGATCAAAAACTGCCTGTGACTCAACTCCATTTAGGACTGGGAAACAAACGCTAGCTCGCCTTACAAGAAACACACTCTGCTTTAGAGAAAAGAGCACTCTTCTACTCTACTCTGTTTCTTATGGGGTCCAAACAGTGAGCTTGCTCAGAACAAAAGAACTGTGCTTCCTACACACACGGCCATATCTAGTTCAATTCTTCTTAGGAAACTGAAAACAACAGTAGATCCTCCTCAGTCCGATACTCTGTACATGCTGGGAACAGACACCAGTCCTATTTGTCCTGTGTATGACAATGGGAGCGCAATAGTGACTCTTCTTACCAGAAAAAAATTCTTGCTCGTAGGACCAGAAACTGCATGTGATTCAACTCCATTTAGGACTGGGAAACAAACGCTAGCTCGCCTTACAAAAAAAACACTCTGCTTTTGAGAAAAGAGCACTCTTCTACTCTACTGTGTTTCCTATGGGGTCCAAACAGTGAGCTTGCTCAGAACAAACGAACTGTGCTTCCTACACACATGGCCATATCTAGTTCAACTCTGCTTAGGAAACTGACAAGAACAGTAGCTCCTCTTCAGTCCAATACACTGTACTTGCTGGGAACAGACGCGAGTGCTATTTGCACTGTATATGGCAATGGGAGCGCAATAGTGACTCTTCTTAACAGAAAACAACTCTTGCTTGTAGGACCAGAAAGTGCATGGGATTCAACTCCATTTCAGACTGGGAAACAAACACTAGCTCACCTTACAAGAAACAAACTCTGCTTTTGAGAAAAGAGCACTCTTCTACTCTACTGTGTTTCCTATGGGTTCGAACAGTGAGCTTGCTCACTACAAAAGCACTGTGCTTCCTACACACAAGGCCATATCTATTTCAATTCTGCTTAGGAAACTGACAAGAACAGTAGTTCCTCTTCAGTCCAATACACTGTACATGCTGGGAACAGACGCCAGTGATATTTGCCCTGTATATGACAATGGGAGCGCAATAGTGACTCTTCTTACAAGAAAACAACTCTTGCTCGTAGGACCAGAAACTGCATGGGATTCAACTCCATTTAGGACTGGGAAACAAATGCTAGCTAGCCTTACAAGAAACACAGTCTACTTTTGAGAAAAGAGCACTCTTCTACACTACTGTGTTTCCTATGGGGTCCGAACAGTGAGCTTGCTCTGAACAAAAGAACTGTGCTTCCTACACACACGGGCCATATCTAGTTCAATTCTGCTTAGGAACCTGACAAGAACAGCAGATCCTCTTCAGTCCAATACACTGTATTTGCTGTGAACAGAGGCCAGTGTTATTTGTCCTGTGTATGGCAATGGCAGCACAATAGTGACTCTTCTTACCAGAAAACAACTCTTGCTCATAGTACCAGAAACTGCATGGGATTCAACTCCATTTAGGACTGCGAAACAAACGCTAGCTCGCCTTACAAGAAACACACTCTGCTTTAGAGAAAAGAGCACTCTTCTACTCTACTGTGTATCCTTTGGGGTCCAAACAGTGAGCTTGCTCAGAACAAAAGAACTGTGCTTCCTACACACACGGGCCATTTCTAGTTCAACTCTGCTTAGGAAACTGACAAGAACAGTAGCACCTATTCAGTCCAATACACTGTACTTGCTGGGAACAGACGCAAGTGCTATTTGCAATGTGTATGGCAATGGGAGCGCAATGTGTCTTTCCTTACCAGAAAACAACTCTTGTTCATAGGACCAGAAATTGCATGTGATTCAACTCCATTTAGTACTGGGAAACAAACGCTAGCTCTCCTTACATGAAACACACTCTGCTTTTGAGAAAAGAGCACTCTTCTACTCTACTGTGTTTCCTATGGGGTCTGAACAGTGAGCTTGCTCAGAACAAAAGAACAGTGCTTCCTACATACACGGCCATATCTAGTTCAATTCTGCTTAGGAACCTGACAAGAACAGTAGATCCTCTTCAGTCCAATACACTGTACTTGCTGGGAACAGACGCCAGGACTATTTGTCCTGTGTATGGCAATGGCAGCGCAATAGTGACTCTTCTTACCATAAAACAACTCTTGCTCATAGGACCAGAAACTGCATGTGATTCAACTCCATTTAGGACTGGGAAAGAAACGCTAGCTTGCCTTAAAAGAAACACACTCTGCTTTAGAGAAAAGAGCACTCTTCTACTCTACTGTGTTACCTATAGTGTTAGAAGAGTGAGCTTGCCCAGAACAAAAGAACTGTGCTTCGTACACACGGGCCATATCTAGTTCAACTCTGCTTAGGAAACTGACAAGAACAGTAGCTCCTATTCAGTCCAATACACTGTACTTGCTGGGAAGAGACGCGAGTGCTATTTGCACTGTGTATGGCATTTGGAGCGCAATAGGGACTCTTCTTACCAGAAAACAACTCTTGCACGTAGGACCAAAAACTGCCTGTGACTCAACTCCATTTAGTACTGGGAAACAAACGCGAGCTCGCCTTACAAGAAACACACTCTGCTTTAGAGCAAAGAGCACTCTTCTACTCAACTGTGTTTCCTATGGGGTCCGAACAGTGAGCTTGCTCAGAAAAAAAGAACTGTTCTTCCTACACACACGGCCATATCTAGTTCAATTCTGCTTAGGAAACTGACAAGAACTGTAGTTCCTCTTCAGTCCAATACACTGTACTTGCTGCGAACAGATGCCAGTGCTATTTGTCCTGTGTATGGCAATGGAAGCACAATAGTGACTCTTCTTACCAGAAAACAACTCTTGCTCGTAGGACCAGAAACTGCATGATATTCAACTCCATTTAGGACTGCGAAACAAACGCTAGCTTGCCTTACAAGAAACACACTCTGCTTTAGAGAAAAGAGCACTCATCTACTCTACTGTGTTTCCTATAGGGCCAGAAACGTGAGCTTGCTCAGAATATAAGAACTGTGCTTCCTACACACACGGGCCATATCTAGTTCAACTCTGCTTAGGAAACTGACAAGAACAGTAGCTCCTCTTCAGTCCGATACACTGTACTTGCTGGGAACAGACGCGAGTGCTATTTGCACTGTGTATGGCAATGGGAGCACAATAATGACTTTCCTTACAAGAAAACAACTCTTGCTCGTAGGACCAGAAACTGCATGTGATTCAACTCCATTTAGGACTGGGAAACAAATGCTAGCTCGCCTTACAAGAAACACACTCTGCTTTTGAGAAAAAAGCACTCTTCTACTCTACTGTGTTTCCTATGGGGTCCGAACAGTGTGCTTGCTCAGAACAAAAGAACTGTGCTTCCTACACACACGGCCATATCTAGTTCAATTCTGCTTAGGTAACTGACAAGAACAGTACCACCTATTCAGTCTAATACAATGCACTTGCTGGGAACAGACGCGAGTGCTATTTGCACTGTGTATGGCAATGGGATCGCAATGTGACTTTCCTTACCAGAAAACAACTCTTGTTCGTAGGACCAGAAACTGCATGGGATTCAACTCCATTTAGGACTAGGATACAAACGCTAGCTCGCCTTACAAGAAACACACTCTGCTTTAGAGAAAAGAGCACTCTTCTACTCTACTGTGTTTCTTACAGGACCAGAACAGTGAGCTTGCTCAGAACAAAGGAACTGTGCTTCCTACACACATGGCCAAATCTACTTCAATTCTGCTTAGGAAACTGACAAGAACAGTACCTCCTCTTCAGTCCAATACACTGTACTTGCTGGCAACAGACGCGAGTGCTATTTGCACTGTATATGCAAAGGGAGCGCAATAGTGACTCTTCTTACCAGAAAACAACTCTTGCTCGTAGGACCAGAAACTGCATGGGATTCAACTCCATTTCAGACTGGGAAACAAACACTAGCTCACCTTACAAGAAACACACTCTGCTTTTGAGAAAAGAGCACTCTTCTACTCTACTGTGTTTCCTATGTGGTCCGAACAGTGAGCTTGCTCAGAACAAAAGAACTGTTCTTCCTACACACAGGGGCCATATCTAGTTCAACTCTGCTTAGGAAACTGACAAGAACAGTAGCTCCTCTTAAGTCCAATACACTGTACTTGCTGCGAACAGACGCCAGTGCTATTTGCACTGTGTATAGCAATGGGAGCACAATAGTGACTCTTCTTACCAGAAACCAAATCTTGCTCATAGGACCAGAAACTGCATGTGATTGAACTCCATTTACGACTGGGAAACAAATGCTAGCTCGCCTTACAAGAAACACTCTCTGCTTTTGAGAAAAGATCACTCTTCTACTCTACTGTGTTTCCTATGGGTTCGAACAGTGAGCTTGCTCAGTACAAAAGCACTGTGCTTCCTACACACAAGGCCATATCTAGTTCAATTCTGCTTAGGAAACTGACAAGAACAGTAGCTCCTCTTCAGTCCAATACACTGTACTTGATGGGAACAGACCCCAGTGATATTTGCCCTGTGTATGACAATGGGAGCACAATAGTGACTCTTCTTTCCATAAAACAACTCTTGCTCGTAGGACCAGAAACTGCATGTGATTCAACTCCATTTAGGACTGGGAAACAAATGCTAGCTCGCCTAACAAGAAAAATACTCTGCTTTAGAGAAAAGAGCACTCTTCTACTCTACTGTGTTTCTTACGGTTTCGAACAGTGAGCTTGCTCAGTACAAAAGAACTGTGCTTCCTACACACACGGCCATATCTAGTTCAATTCTGCTTAGGATACTGAAAAGAACAGTAGCTCCTCTTCAGTCCAATACACTGTACATGCTGGGAACAGACGCCAGTGTTATTTGCCCTGTGTATGAAAATGGGAGCGCAATAGTGACTCTTCTCACCAGAAAACAACTCTTGCTCGTAGGACCAGAAACTGCATGTGATTCTACTCCTTTTATGACTGGGAAACAAATGCTAGCTCGCCTTACAAGAAACACACTCTGCTTTTGAAAAAAGAGCACTCTTCTACTCTACTGTGTTTCCTATGTGGTCTGAACAGTAAGCTTGCTCAGAACAAAAGAACTGTTCTTCCTACACACAGGGGCCATATCTAGTTCAACTCTGCTTAGGAAACTGACAAGAACAGTAGCTCCTCTTCAGTCCAATACACTGTACATGCTGGGAACAGACGCCAGTGATATTTGCCCTGTGTATGACAATGGGAGCGCAATAGTGACTCTTCCTACCAGAAAACAACTCTTGCTCATAGGACCAGAAACTGCATGTGATTTAACTCCATTTAGGACTTAGAAACAAACACTAGCTCGCCTTACAAGAAACACACTCTACTTTTGAGAAAAGAGCACTCTTCTACTCTACTGTGTTTCCTATAAGTTCCGAACAGTGAGCTTGCTCAGAACAAAAGAACTGTGCTTCCTACACACACGGAAATATCTAGTTCAACTCTGCTTAGGAAACTGACAAGAACATTAGCTCCTCTTCAGTCCAATACACTGTACTTGATGGGAACAGACGCGAGTCCTATTTGCACTGTGTGTGGCAATGGGAGGGCAATAGTGACTTTCCTTACCAGAAAACAACTGTTGCTCGTAGGACCAAAAACTACATGTGATTCAACTCCATTTAGGACTGGGAAACAAATGCTAGCTCGCCTTACAAGAAACACACTCTGCTTTTGAGAAAAGAGCACTCTTCTACTCTACTGTGTTTCCTATGGGGTCCAAACAGTGAGCTTGCTCAGAACAAAAGAACTGTGCTTCCTACACACATGGCCATATCTAGTTCAACTCTGCTTAGGAAACTGACAAGAACAGTAGCTCCTCTTCAGTCCAATACACTGTACTTGCTGGGAACAGACGCGAGTGCTATTTGCACTGTATATGGCAATGGGAGCGCAATAGTGACTCTTCTTAACAGAAAACAACTCTTGCTTGTAGGACCAGAAAGTGCATGGGATTCAACTCCATTTCAGACTGGGAAACAAACACTAGCTCACCTTACAAGAAACAAACTCTGCTTTTGAGAAAAGAGCACTCTTCTACTCTACTGTGTTTCCTATGGGTTCGAACAGTGAGCTTGCTCAGTACAAAAGCACTGTGCTTCCTACACACAAGGCCATATCTATTTCAATTCTGCTTAGGAAACTGACAAGAACAGTAGTTCCTCTTCAGTCCAATACACTGTACATGCTGGGAACAGACGCCAGTGATATTTGCCCTGTATATGACAATGGGAGCGCAATAGTGACTCTTCTTACAAGAAAACAACTCTTGCTCGTAGGACCAGAAACTGCATGGGATTCAACTCCATTTAGGACTGGGAAACAAATGCTAGCTAGCCTTACAAGAAACACACTCTACTTTTGAGAAAAGAGCACTCTACTACACTACTGTGTTTCCTATGGGGTCCGAACAGTGAGCTTGCTCTGAACAAAAGAACTGTGCTTCCTACACACACGGGCCATATCTAGTTCAATTCTGCTTAGGAACCTGACAAGAACAGCAGATCCTCTTCAGTCCAATACACTGTATTTGCTGTGAACAGAGGCCAGTGTTATTTGTCCTGTGTATGGCAATGGCAGCACAATAGTGACTCTTCTTACCAGAAAACAACTCTTGCTCGTAGTACCAGAAACTGCATGGGATTCAACTCCATTTAGGACTGCGAAACAAACGCTAGCTCGCCTTACAAGAAACACACTCTGCTTTAGAGAAAAGAGCACTCTTCTACTCTACTGTGTATCCTTTGGGGTCCAAACAGTGAGCTTGCTCAGAACAAAAGAACTGTGCTTCCTAGACACACGGGCCATTTCTAGTTCAACTCTGCTTAGGAAACTGACAAGAACAGTAGCACCTATTCAGTCCAATACACTGTACTTGCTGGGAACAGACGCGAGTGCTATTTGCAATGTGTATGGCAATGGGAGCGCAATGTGTCTTTCCTTACCAGAAAACAACTCTTGTTCATAGGACCAGAAATTGCATGTGATTCAACTCCATTTAGTACTGGGAAACAAACGCTAGCTCTCCTTACATGAAACACACTCTGCTTTTGAGAAAAGAGCACTCTTCTACTCTACTGTGTTTCCTATGGGGTCTGAACAGTGAGCTTGCTCAGAACAAAAGAACAGTGCTTCCTACATACACGGCCATATCTAGTTCAATTCTGCTTAGGAACCTGACAAGAACAGTAGATCCTCTTCAGTCCAATACACTGTACTTGCTGGGAACAGACGCCAGGACTATTTGTCCTGTGTATGGCAATGGCAGCGCAATAGTGACTCTTCTTACCATAAAACAACTCTTGCTCATAGGACCAGAAACTGCATGTGATTCAACTCCATTTAGGACTGGGAAACAAACGCTAGCTCGCCTTAAAAGAAACACACTCTGCTTTAGAGAAAAGAGCACTCTTCTACTCTACTGTGTTTCCTACAGTGTTAGAAGAGTGAGCTTGCCCAGAACAAAAGAACTGTGCTTCGTACACATGGGCCATATCTAGTTCAACTCTGCTTAGGAAACTGACAAGAACAGTAGCTCCTATTCAGTCCAATACACTGTACTTGCTGGGAAGAGACGCGAGTGCTATTTGCACTGTGTATGGCATTTGGAGCGCAATAGTGACTCTTCTTACCAGAAAACAACTCTTGCACATAGGACCAAAAACTGCCTGTGACTCAACTCCATTTAGTACTGGGAAACAAACGCGAGCTCGCCTTACAAGAAACACACTCTGCTTTAGAGCAAAGAGCACTCTTCTACTCAACTGTGTTTCCTATGGGGTCCGAACAGTGAGCTTGCTCAGAACAAAAGAACTGTGCTTCCTACACACACGGCCATATCTAGTTCAATTCTGCTTAGGAAACTGACAAGAACTGTAGTTCCTCTTCAGTCCAATACACTGTACTTGCTGCGAACAGATGCCAGTGCTATTTGTCCTGTGTATGGCAATGGCAGCACAATAGTGACTCTTCTTACCAGAAAACAACTCTTGCTCGTAGGACCAGAAACTGCATGATATTCAACTCCATTTAGGACTGCGAAACAAACGCTAGCTTGCCTTACAAGAAACACATTCTGCTTTAGAGAAAAGAGCACTCATCTACTCTACTGTGTTTCCTATAGGGCCAGAAACGTGAGCTTGCTCAGAACATAAGAACTGTGCTTCCTACACACACGGGCCATATCTAGTTCAACTCTGCTTAGGAAACTGACAAGAACAGTAGCTCCTCTTCAGTCCGATACACTGTACTTGCTGGGAACAGACGCGAGTGCTATTTGCACTGTGTATGGCAATGGGAGCACAATAATGACTTTCCTTACAAGAAAACAACTCTTGCTCGTAGGACCAGAAACTGCATGTGATTCAACTCCATTTAGGACTGGGAAACAAATGCTAGCTCACCTTACAAGAAACACACTCTGCTTTTGAGAAAAAAGCACTCTTCTACTCTACTGTGTTTCCTATGGGGTCCGAACAGTGTGCTTGCTCAGAACAAAAGAACTGTGCTTCCTACACACACGGCCATATCTAGTTCAATTCTGCTTAGGTAACTGACAAGAACAGTACCACCTATTCAGTCTAATACAATGCACTTGCTGGGAACAGACACGAGTGCTATTTGCACTGTGTATGGCAATGGGATCGCAATGTGACTTTCCTTACCAGAAAACAACTCTTGTTCGTAGGACCAGAAACTGCATGGGATTCAACTCCATTTAGGACTAGGATACAAACGCTAGCTCGCCTTACAAGAAACACACTCTGCTTTAGAGAAAAGAGCACTCTTCTACTCTACTGTGTTTCTTACAGGACCAGAACAGTGAGCTTGCTCAGAACAAAGGAACTGTGCTTCCTACACACTTGGCCAAATCTACTTCAATTCTGCTTAGGAAACTGACAAGAACAGTACCTCCTCTTCAGTCCAATACACTGTACTTGCTGGCAACAGACGCGAGTGCTATTTGCACTGTATATGCAAAGGGAGCGCAATAGTGACTCTTCTTACCAGAAAACAACTCTTGCTCGTAGGACCAGAAACTGCATGGGATTCAACTCCATTTCAGACTGGGAAACAAACACTGGCTCACCTTACAAGAAACACACTCTGCTTTTGAGAAAAGAGCACTCTTCTACTCTACTGTGTTTCCTATGTGGTCCGAACAGTGAGCTTGCTCAGAACAAAAGAACTGTTCTTCCTACACACAGGGGCCATATCTAGTTCAACTCTGCTTAGGAAACTGACAAGAACAGTAGCTCCTCTTAAGTCCAATACACTGTACTTGCTGGGAACAGACGCCAGTGCTATTTGCACTGTGTATGGCAATGGGAGCACAATAGTGACTCTTCTTACCAGAAACCAAATCTTGCTCATAGGACCAGAAACTGCATGTGATTGAACTCCATTTACGACTGGGAAACAAATGCTAGCTCGCCTTACAAGAAACACTCTCTGCTTTTGAGAAAAGATCACTCTTCTACTCTACTGTGTTTCCTATGGGTTCGAACAGTGAGCTTGCTCAGTACAAAAGCACTGTGCTTCCTACACACAAGGCCATATCTAGTTCAATTCTGCTTAGGAAACTGACAAGAACAGTAGCTCCTCTTCAGTCCAATACACTGTACTTGATGGGAACAGACCCCAGTGATATTTGCCCTGTGTATGACAATGGGAGCACAATAGTGACTCTTCTTTCCATAAAACAACTCTTGCTCGTAGGACCAGAAACTGCATGTGATTCAACTCCATTTAGGACTGGGAAACAAATGCTAGCTCGCCTAACAAGAAAAATACTCTGCTTTAGAGAAAAGAGCACTCTTCTACTCTACTGTGTTTCTTATGGTTTCGAACAGTGAGCTTGCTCAGTACAAAAGAACTGTGCTTCCTACACACACGGCCATATCTAGTTCAATTCTGCTTAGGATACTGAAAAGAACAGTAGCTCCTCTTAAGTCCAATACACTGTACATGCTGGGAACAGAGGCCAGTGTTATTTGCCCTGTGTATGAAAATGGGAGCACAATAGTGACTCTTCTCACCAGAAAACAACTCTTGCTCGTAGGACCAGAAACTGCATGTGATTCTACTCCTTTTATGACTGGGAAACAAACGCTAGCTCGCCTTACAAGAAACACACTCTGCTTTTGAAAAAAGAGCACTCTTCTACTCTACTGTGTTTCCTATGTGGTCTGAACAGTAAGCTTGCTCAGAACAAAAGAACTGTTCTTCCTACACACAGGGGCCATATCTAGTTCAACTCTGCTTAGGAAACTGACAAGAACAGTAGCTCCTCTTCAGTCCAATAGACTGTACATGCTGGGAACAGACGCCAGTGATATTTGCCCTGTGTATGACAATGGGAGCGCAATAGTGACTCTTCCTACCAGAAAACAACTCTTGCTCATAGGACCAGAAACTGCATGTGATTTAACTCCATTTAGGACTTAGAAACAAACACTTGCTCGCCTTACAAGAAACACACTCTACTTTTGAGAAAAGAGCACTCTTCTACTCTACTGTGTTTCCTATAAGTTCCGAACAGTGAGCTTGCTCAGAACAAAAGAACTGTGCTTCCTACACACACGGAAATATCTAGTTCAACTCTGCTTAGGAAACTGACAAGAACATTAGCTCCTCTTCAGTCCAATACACTGTACTTGATGGGAACAGACGCGAGTCCTATTTGCACTGTGTGTGGCAATGGGAGGGCAATAGTGACTTTCCTTACCAGAAAACAACTCTTGCTCGTAGGACCAAAAACTACATGTGATTCAACTCCATTGAGGACTGGGAAACAAACGCTAGCTCGCCTTACAAGAAACACACTCTGCTTTTGAGAAAAGAGCACTCTTCTACTCTATTGTGTTTCCTATGGGTTCGAACAGTGAGCTTGCTCAGTACAAAAGCACTGTGCTTCCTACACACATGGCCATACCTAGTTCAATTCTGCTTAGGAAACTGACAAGAACAGTAGATCCTCTTCAGTCCAATACACTGTACAAGCTGGGAACAGACGCCAGTGCTATTTGCCCTGTGTATGGCAATGGAAGCACAATAGTGACTCTTCTTACCAGAAAACAACTCTTGCTCGTAGGACCAGAAACTGCATGTTATTCCACTCCATTTAGGACTGGGAAACAAACGCTAGCTCGCTTTACAAGAAACACACTCTGCTTTTGAGAAAAGAGCACTCTTCTACTCTACTGTGTTTCCTATAGGGTCTGAAAAGTGAGCTTGCTCAGAACAAAAGAACTGTGCTTCCTACACACGGCCATATCTAGTTCAATTCTGCTTAGGAACCTGACAAGAACAGTAGATCCTCTTCAGTCCAATACACTGTACTTGCTGGGAACAGACGCGAGTGCTATTTGTCCTGTGTATGGCAATGGCAGCGGAATAGTGACTCTTCTTTCCATAAAACAACTCTTGCTCGTAGGACCAGAAACTGCATGTGATTCAACTCCACTTAGGACTGGGAAACAAATGCTAGCTCGCCTTACAAGAAACACACTCTGCTTTAGAGAAAAGAGCACTCTTCTACTGTACTGTGTTTCCTATAGGGCCAGAACAGTGAGCTTGCTCAGAACAAAAGAACTGTGCTTCCTACACACGGGCCAGATCTAGTTCAACTCTGCTTAGGAAACTGACAAGAACAGTAGCTCCTATTCAGTCCAATACACTGTACTTGCTGGGAACAGTCGCGAGTGCTATTTGCACTGTTTATGGCATTTGGAGCACAATAGTGACTCTTCTTACCAGAAAACAACTCTTGCTCGTAGGATCAAAAACTGCCTGTGACTCAACTCCATTTAGGACTGGGAAACAAACGCTAGCTCGCCTTACAAGAAACACACTCTGCTTTAGAGAAAAGAGCACTCTTCTACTCTACTCTGTTTCTTATGGGGTCCAAACAGTGAGCTTGCTCAGAACAAAAGAACTGTGCTTCCTACACACACGGCCATATCTAGTTCAATTCTTCTTAGGAAACTGAAAACAACAGTAGATCCTCCTCAGTCCGATACTCTGTACATGCTGGGAACAGACACCAGTCCTATTTGTCCTGTGTATGACAATGGGAGCGCAATAGTGACTCTTCTTACCAGAAAAAAATTCTTGCTCGTAGGACCAGAAACTGCATGTGATTCAACTCCATTTAGGACTCGGAAACAAACGCTAGCTCGCCTTACAAATAAAACACTCTGCTTTTGAGAAAAGAGCACTCTTCTACTCTACTGTGTTTCCTATGGGGTCCAAACAGTGAGCTTGCTCAGAACAAACGAACTGTGCTTCCTACACACATGGCCACATCTAGTTCAACTCTGCTTAGGAAACTGACAAGAACAGTAGCTCCTCTTCAGTCCAATACACTGTACTTGCTGGGAACAGACGCGAGTGCTATTTGCACTGTATATGGCAATGGGAGCGCAATAGTGACTCTTCTTAACAGAAAACAACTCTTGCTTGTAGGACCAGAAAGTGCATGGGATTCAACTCCATATCAGACTGGGAAACAAACACTAGCTCACCTTACAAGAAACAAACTCTGCTTTTGAGAAAAGAGCACTCTTCTACTCTACTGTGTTTCCTATGGGTTCGAACAGTGAGCTTGCTCACTACAAAAGCACTGTGCTTCCTACACACAAGGCCATATCTATTTCAATTCTGCTTAGGAAACTGACAAGAACAGTAGTTCCTCTTCAGTCCAATACACTGTACATGCTGGGAACAGACGCCAGTGATATTTGCCCTGTATATGACAATGGGAGCGCAATAGTGACTCTTCTTACCAGAAAACAACTCTTGCTCGTAGGACCAGAAACTGCATGGGATTCAACTCCATTTAGGACTGGGAAACAAATGCTAGCTAGCCTTACAAGAAACACACTCTGCTTTTGAGAAAAGAGCACTCTTCTACTCTACTGGGTTTCCTATAGGGCCAGAACAGTGAGCATGCTCAGAACAAAAGAACTGTGCTTCCTACACACACGGCCATATCTAGTTCAATTCTGCTTAGGAATCTGACAAGAACAGCAGATCCTCTTCAGTTCCATACACTGTACTTGCTGGGAAAAGACGCCAGTGCTATTTGCCCTGTGTATGGCAATGGAAGCGCAATAGTGACTCTTCTTACCAGAAAACAACTCTTGATCGTAGGACCAGAAACTGCATGTGATTCAAATCCATTTAGGACTGGGAAACAAATGCTAGCTCGCCTTAGAAGAAACACACTCTGCTTTTGAGAAAAGGGCACTCTTCTACTCTACTGTGTTTCCTATGGGTTCGAACAGTGAGCTTGCTCAGAATAAAAGAACTGTGCTTCCTACACACACGGCCATATCTAGTTCAATTCTGCTTAGGAACCTGACAAGAACAGTATATCCTCTTCAGTCCAATACACTGTATTTGCTGCGAACAGAGGCCAGTGGTATTTGTCCTGTGTATGGCAATGGCAGCGGAATAGTGACTCTTCTTTCCATAAAACAAGTCTTGCTCGTAGGACCAGAAACTGCAGGCGATTCTACTCCATTTAGGACTGAGAAACAAATGCTAGCTCGCCTTACAAGAAACACACTCTGCTTTAGAGAAAAGAGCACTCTTCTACTCTACTGTGTATCCTATGGGGTCCAAACAGTGAGCTTGCTCAGAACAAAAGAACTGTGCTTCCTACACACGGATCATATCTAGTTCAACTCTTCTTAGGAAACTGACAAGAACAGTAGCACCTATTCAGTCCAATACACTGTAATTGCTGGGAACAGACGCGAGTGCTATTTGCACTGTGTATGGCAATGGGAGCGTAATGTGACTTTTATTACCAGAAAAAAACTCCTGTGCATAGGACCAAAAACTGCATGTGATTCAACTCCATTTAGGACTAGGAAACAAACGCTAGCTAGCCTTACAAGAAACACACTCTGCTTTTGAGAAAAGAGTACTATTCTTCTCTACTGTGTTTCCTATAGTGTCAGAACAGTGATCTTGCTCAGAACATAAGAACTGTGCTTCCTACACACACGGGCCATATCTAGTTCATCTCTGCTTAGGAAACTGACAAGAACAGTAGCTCCTCTTCAGTCCAATACACTGTACATGCTGGGAACAGACGCCAGGGTTATTTGCCTTGTGTATGACAATGGGAGCACAATAGTGACTCTTCTTTCCATAAAACAACTTTTGCTCGTAGGACCAGAAACTGCATGTGATTCAACTCCATTTAGGACTGGGAAACAAATGCTAGCTCGCCTAACAAGAAAAATACTCTGCTTTAGAGAAAAGAGCACTCTTCTACTCTACTGTGTTTCTTATGGGTTCGAACAGTGAGCTTGCTCAGTACAAAAGAACTGTGCTTCCTACACACAGGGCCATATCTAGTTCAACTCTGCTTAGGAAACTGACAAGAACAGTAGCTCCTCTTCAGTCCAATACACTGTACTTGCTGGGAACAGACGGGAGTGGTATTTGCACTGTATATGGCAATGGGAGCGCAATAGTGACTCTTCTTACCAGAAAACAACTCTTGCTCGTAGGACCAGAAACTGCATGGGATTCTACTCCTTTTATGACTGGGAAACAAACGCTAGCTCGCCTTACAAGAAACACACTCTGCTTTTGAAAAAAGAGCACTCTTCTACTCTACTGTGTTTCCTATGTGGTCTGAACAGTAAGCTTGCTCAGAACAAAAGAACTGTTCTTCCTACACACAGGGGCCATATCTAGTTCAACTCTGCTTAGGAAACTGACAAGAACAGTAGCTCCTCTTCAGTCCAATACACTGTACATGCTGGGAACAGACGCCAGTGATATTTGCCCTGTGTATGACAATGGGAGCGCAATAGTGACTCTTCCTACCAGAAAACAACTCTTGCTCATAGGACCAGAAGCTGCATGTGATTTAACTCCATTTAGGACTTAGAAACAAACACTAGCTCGCCTTACAAGAAACACACTCTACTTTTGAGAAAAGAGCACTCTTCTACTCTACTGTGTTTCCTATAAGTTCCGAACAGTGAGCTTGCTCAGAACAAAAGAACTGTGCTTCCTACACACACGGAAATATCTAGTTCAACTCTGCTTAGGAAACTGACAAGATCAGTAGCTCCTCTTCAGTCCAATACACTGTACTTGATGGGAACAGACGCGAGTCCTATTTGCACTTTGTGTGGCAATGGGAGGGCAATAGTGACTTTCCTTACCAGAAAACAACTCTTGCTCGTAGGACCAAAAACTACATGTGATTCAACTCCATTTAGGACTGGGAAACAAATGCTAGCTCGCCTTACAAGAAACACACTCTGCTTTTGAGAAAAGAGCACTCTTCTACTCTACTGGGTTTCCTATAGGGCCAAAACAGTGAGCATGCTCAGAACAAAAGAACTGTGCTTCCTACACAGACGGCCATATCTAGTTCAATTCTGCTTAGGAAACTGACAAGAACAGTAGATCCTCTTCAGTTCCATACACTGTACTTGCTGGGAACAGACGCCAGTGCTATTTGCCCTGTGTATGACAATGGGAGCGCAATAGTGATTCTTCTTACCAGAAAACAACTCTTGCTCGTAGGACCAGAAACTACATGTGATTCAACTCCATTTAGGACTGGGAAACAAACGCTAACTCGCCTTACAAGAAACACACTCTGCTTTTGAGAAAAGAGCACTCTTCTACTCTATTGTGTTTCCTATGGGTTCGAACAGTGAGCTTGCTCAGTACAAAAGCACTGTGCTTCCTACACACACGGCCATACCTAGTTCAATTCTGCTTAGGAAACTGACAAGAACAGTAGATCCTCTTCAGTCCAATACACTGTACAAGCTGGGAACAGACGCCAGTGCTATTTGCCCTGTGTATGGCAATGGAAGCGCAATAGTGACTCTTCTTACCAGAAAACAACTCTTGCTCGTAGGACCAGAAACTGCATGTGATTCCACTCCATTTAGGACTGGGAAACAAACGCTAGCTCGCTTTACAAGAAACACACTCTGCTTTTGAGAAAAGAGCACTCTTCTACTCTACTGTGTTTCCTATAGGGTCTGAAAAGTGAGCTTGCTCAGAACAAAAGAACTGTGCTTCCTACACACACGGCCATATCTAGTTCAATTCTGCTTAGGAACCTGACAAGAACAGTAGATCCTCTTCAGTCCAATACACTGTACTTGCTGGGAACAGACGCGAGTGCTATTTGTCCTGTGTATGGCAATGGCAGCGGAATAGTGACTCTTCTTTCCATAAAACAACTCTTGCTCGTAGGACCAGAAACTGCATGTGATTCAACTCCATTTAGGACTGGGAAACAAATGCTAGCTCGCCTTACAAGAAACACACTCTGCTTTAGAGAAAAGAGCACTCTTCTACTGTACTGTGTTTCCTATAGGGCCAGAACAGTGAACTTGCTCAGAACAAAAGAACTGTGCTTCCTACACACGGGCCAGATCTAGTTCAACTCTGCTTAGGAAACTGACAAGAACAGTAGCTCCTATTCAGTCCAATACACTGTACTTGCTGGGAACAGTCGCGAGTGCTATTTGCACTGTTTATGGCATTTGGAGCGCAATAGTGACTCTTCTTACCAGAAAACAACTCTTGCTGGTAGGATCAAAAACTGCCTGTGACTCAACTCCATTTAGGACTGGGAAACAAACACTAGCTCGCCTTACAAGAAACACACTCTGCTTTAGAGAAAAGAGCACTCTTCTACTCTACTCTGTTTCTTATGGGGTCCAAACAGTGAGCTTGCTCAGAACAAAAGAACTGTACTTCCTACACACACGGCCATATCTAGTTCAATTCTTCTTAGGAAACTGACAACAACAGTAGATCCTCCTCAGTCCGATACTCTGTACATGCTGGGAACAGACACCAGTCCTATTTGTCCTGTGTATGACAATGGGAGCGCAATAGTGACTCTTCTTACCAGAAAAAAATTCTTGCTCATAGGACCAGAAACTGCATGTGATTCAACTCCATTTAGGACTCGGAAACAAACGCTAGCTCGCCTTACAAATAAAACACTCTGCTTTTGAGAAAAGAGCACTCTTCTACTCTACTGTGTTTCCTATGGGGTCCAAACAGTGAGCTTGCTCAGAACAAACGAACTGTGCTTCCTACACACATGGCCATATCTAGTTCAACTCTGCTTAGGAAACTGACAAGAACAGTAGCTCCTCTTCAGTCCAATACACTGTACTTGCTGGGAACAGACGCGAGTGCTATTTGCACTGTATATGGCAATGGGAGCGCAATAGTGACTCTTCTTAACAGAAAACAACTCTTGCTTGTAGGACCAGAAAGTGCATGGGATTCAACTCCATTTCAGACTGGGAAACAAACACTAGCTCACCTTACAAGAAACAAACTCTGCTTTTGAGAAAAGAGCACTCTTCTACTCTACTGTGTTTCCTATGGGTTCGAACAGTGAGCTTGCTCACTACAAAAGCACTGTGCTTCCTACACACAAGGCCATATCTATTTCAATTCTGCTTAGGAAACTGACAAGAACAGTAGTTCCTCTTCAGTCCAATACACTGTACATGCTGGGAACAGACGCCAGTGATATTTGCCCTGTATATGACAATGGGAGCGCAATAGTGACTCTTCTTACCAGAAAACAACTCTTGCTCGTAGGACCAGAAACTGCATGGGATTCAACTCCATTTAGGACTGGGAAACAAATGCTAGCTAGCCTTACGAGAAACACACTCTGCTTTTGAGAAAAGAGCACTCTTCTACTCTACTGGGTTTCCTATAGGGCCAGAACAGTGAGCATGCTCAGAACAAAAGAACTGTGCTTCCTACACACACGGCCATATCTAGTTCAATTCTGCTTAGGAATCTGACAAGAACAGCAGATCCTCTTCAGTTCCATACACTGTACTTGCTGGGAAAAGACGCCAGTGCTATTTGCCCTGTGTATGGCAATGGAAGCGCAATAGTGACTCTTCTTACCAGAAAACAACTCTTGATCGTAGGACCAGAAACTGCATGTGATTCAAATCCATTTAGGACTGGGAAACAAATGCTAGCTCGCCTTAGAAGAAACACACTCTGCTTTTGAGAAAAGGGCACTCTTCTACTCTACTGTGTTTCCTATGGGTTCGAACAGTGAGCTTGCTCAGAATAAAAGAACTGTGCTTCCTACACACACGGCCATATCTAGTTCAATTCTGCTTAGGAACCTGACAAGAACAGTAGATCCTCTTCAGTCCAATACACTGTATTTGCTGCGAACAGAGGCCAGTGGTATTTGTCCTGTGTATGGCAATGGCAGCGGAATAGTGACTCTTCTTTCCATAAAACAACTCTTGCTCGTAGGACCAGAAACTGCAGGCGATTCTACTCCATTTAGGACTGAGAAACAAATGCTAGCTCGCCTTACAAGAAACACACTCTGCTTTAGAGAAAAGAGCACTCTTCTACTCTACTGTGTATCCTATGGGGTCCAAAGAGTGAGCTTGCTCAGAACAAAAGAACTGTGCTTCCTACACACGGATCATATCTAGTTCAACTCTTCTTAGGAAACTGACAAGAACAGTAGCACCTATTCAGTCCAATACACTGTAATTGCTGGGAACAGACGCGAGTGCTATTTGCACTGTGTATGGCAATGGGAGCGTAATGTGACTTTTATTACCAGAAAAAAACTCTTGTTCATAGGACCAAAAACTGCATGTGATTCAACTCCATTTAGGACTAGGAAACAAACGCTAGCTAGCCTTACAAGAAACACACTCTGCTTTTGAGAAAAGAGTACTATTCTTCTCTACTGTGTTTCCTATAGTGTCAGAACAGTGATCTTGCTCAGAACATAAGAACTG
Source organism: Peromyscus eremicus (assembly GCF_949786415.1). Classification (NCBI taxonomy): domain Eukaryota; kingdom Metazoa; phylum Chordata; class Mammalia; order Rodentia; family Cricetidae; genus Peromyscus; species Peromyscus eremicus. Next base: position 109,130 of record NW_026734393.1, read on the forward strand.
TGCTTCCTACACACACGGGCCATATCTTGTTCAACTCTGCTTAGGAATCTGACAAGAACAGTAGCTCCTCTTCAGTCCAATACACTGTACTTGCTGGGAACAGACGGGAGTGCTATTGCACTGCATATGGCAATTGGAGCGCAATAGTGACACTTCTTACCAGAAAACAACTCTTGCTCGTAGGACCAGAAACTGCATGTGATTCAACTCCATGTAGGACTGTGAAACAAACGCTAGCTCGCCTTACAAGAAACACACTCTGCTTTTGATAAAGAGCACTCTTCTACTCTACTCTTTCCTATAGGGCCAGAAGAGTGAGCTTGCTCAGAACAAAAGAACTGTGCTTCCTACACAGACGGCCATATCCAGTTCAATTCTGCTTAGGAAACTGACAAGAACAGTAGATCCTCTTCAGTCCAATACACTGTACTTGCTGGGAACACACGCGAGTGCTATTTGCACTGTATATGGCAATTGGAGCGCAATAGTGACTCTTCTTACCAGAAAACAACTCTTGCTCGTAGGACCAGAAACTGCATGGTTTTCCACTCCATTTTAGAATGGGAAACAAACGCTAGCTAGCCTTACAAGAAACACATTCTGCTTTCGAGAAAAGAGCACTCTTCTACTCTACTGTCTTTCCTTTGGGGTCCAAACAGTGAGCTTGCTCAGAACAAAAGAACTGTGCTTCCTACACACACGGCCATATCTAGTTCAACTCTGCTTAGGAAACTGACAAGAACAGTAGCTCTTCTTCAGTCCAATACACTTTACTTGCTGGAAAAAGACGTCAGTGCTATTTGCCCTGTGTATGACAATAAGAGCGCAATAGTGACTCTTCTTACCAGAAAACAACTCTTGCTCGTATGACCAGAAACTGCATGGGATTCAACTCCATTTAGGACTGGGAAAAAAACGCTAGCTCTCCTTACAAGAAACACACTCTGCTTTGGAGAAAAGAGCACTCTTCTACTCTACTGTGTTTCCTTTGGGGTCCAAACAGTGAGCTTGCTCAGAACAAAAGATCTGTGCTTCTTACACACACGGGCCATATCTAGTTCAACTCTGCTTAGGAAACTGACAAGAACAGCAGCTCCTCTTCAGTCCTATACACTGTCCTGCTGGGAACAGACGCCAGTGCTATTTGCCCTTTGTATGACAATGGGAGTGCAATAGTGACGCTTCTTACCAGAAGACAACTCTTGCTCGTAGGACCAGAAACTGCATGTGATTCAACTCCATTTAGGACTGGGAAACAAATGATAGCTCGCCTTAAAAGAAACACTCTCTGCTTTTGAGAAAAGAGAACTCTTCTACTCTACTGTGTTTCCTATATGGCCAGAATAGTGAGCTTGCTCAGAACAAACGAACTGTGCTTCCTACACACACGGCCATATCTAGTTCAACTCTGCTTAGGAAACTGACAAGAACAGTAGCTCCTCTTCAGTCCAATACACTGTACTTGCTGGGAACAGACGGGAGTGGTATTTGCACTGTATATGGCAATGGGAGCGCAATAGTGACTTTCCTTACCAGAAAACAACTCTTGCTCGTAGACCAGAAACTGCATGGGATTCAACTCCATTTCAGACTGGGAAACAAACACTAGCTCACCTTACAAAGAAACACACCCTGCTTTTGAAAAAAGAGCACTCTTCTACTCTACTGTGTTTCCTATGTGGTCCGAACAGTAAGCTTGCTCAGAACAAAAGAACTGTTCTTCCTACACACAGGGGCCATATCTAGTTCAACTCTGCTTAGGAAACTGACAAGAACAGAAGCTCCTCTTAAGTCCAATACACTGTACTTGCTGAGAACAGACGCCAGTGCTATTTGCACTGTGTATGGCAATGGGAGCACAATAGTGACTCTTCTTACCAGAAAACAAATCTTGCTCATAGGACCAGAAAGTGCATATGATTGAACTCCATTTACGACTGGGAAACAAATGCTAGCTCACCTTACAAGAAACACACTCTGCTTTTGAGAAAAGATCACTCTTCTACTCTATTGTGTTTTCTATGGGTTCGAACAGTGAGCTTGCTCAGTACAAAAGCACAGTGCTTCCTAGACACAAGGCCATATCTAGTTCAATTCTGCTTAGGAAACTGACAAGAACAGTAGCTCCTCTTCAGTCCAATACACTGTACATGCTGGGAACAGACGCCAGTGATATTTGCCCTGTGTATGACAATGGGAGCGCAATAGTGACTCTTCTTACCAGAAAACAACTCTTGCTCATAGGACCAGAAACTGCATGTGATTTAACTCCATTTAGGACTTAGAAACAAACACTAGCTCGCCTTACAAGAAACACACTCTACTTTTGAGAAAAGAGCACTCTTCTACTCTACTGTGTTTCCTATGAAGTCCGAACAGTGAGCTTGCTCAGAACAAAAGAACTGTGCTTCCTACACACATGGGCCATATCTAGTTCAACTCTGCTTAGGAAACTGACAAGAACAGTAGCTCCTCTTCAGTCCAATACACTGTACTTGATGGGAACAGACGCGAGTCCTATTTGCACTGTGTGTGGCAATGGCAGGGCAATAGTGACTCTCCTTACCAGAAAACAACTCTTGCTCGTAGGACCAAAAACTGCATGTGATTCAACTCCATTTAGGACTGGGAAACAAATGCTAGCTCGCCTTACAAGAAACACACTCTGCTTTTGAGAAAAGAGCACTCTTCTACTCTACTGGGTTTCCTATAGGGCCAAAACAGTGAGCATGCTCAGAACAAAAGAACTGTGCTTCCTACACACACGGCCATATCTAGTTCAGTTCTGCTTAGGAAACTGACAAGAACAGTAGATCCTCTTCAGTTCCATACACTGTACTTGCTGGGAACAGACGCCAGTGCAATTTGCCCTGTGTATGACAATGGGAGCGCAATAGTTACTCTTCTTACCAGAAAACAACTCTTGCTCGTAGGACCAGAAACTACATGTGATTCAACTCCATTTAGGACTGGGAAACAAACGGTAGCTGGCCTTACAAGAAACACACTCTGCTATTGAGAAAAGAGCACTCTTATACTCTACTGTGTTTCCTACAGGGCCAAAACAGTGAGCTTGCTCAGAACAAAAGAACTGTGCTTCCTACACACATGGGCCATATCTATTTCAATTCTGCTTAGGAAACTGACAAGATCAGTAGATCCTCTTCCGTCCCATACACTGTACTTGCTGGGAACAGACGCCAGTGCTATTTGCCCTGTGGATGACAATGGGAGAGCAGTAGTGACTCTTCTTACCAGAAAACAACTCTTGCTCGTAGGACCAGAAACTGCATGTGATTCCACTCCATTTAGGACTGGGAAACAAACGCTAGCTCGCCTTATGAGAAACACACTCTGCTTTTGAGAAAAGAGCACTCTTCTACTCTACTGGGTTTCCTATAGGGCCAAAACAGTGAGCTTGCTCAGAACAAAAGAACTGTGCTTCCTACACACACGGCCATATCTAGTTTAACTCTGCTTAGGAAACTGACAAGAACAGTAGATTCTCTTCTGTCCAGTACACTGTACTTGCTGGGAACAGACGCGAGTGCTATTTCCACTGTGTATGGCAATGGGAGCGCAATAGTGACTTTCCTTACCAGAAAACAACTCTTGCTCATAGGACCAGAAACTGCATGTGGTTCAACTCCATTTAGGACTGGGAAACAAACGCTAGCTCACCTTACAAGAAACACACTCTGCTTTTGAAAAAAGACCAGTCTTCTACTCTACTGTGTTTCCTTTAGGGCCAGAACAGTCAGGTTGCTCAGAACAAAAGAACTGTGCTTCCTACACACAGGGGCCATATCTAGTTCAACTCTGCTTAGGAAACTGACAAGAACAGTAGCTCCTCTTCACTCCAATACACTGTATATGCTGGGAACAGACGCCAGTGCTATTTGCCCTGTGCATGTCAATGGGAGCACAATAGTGACTCTTCTTCCCCGAAACAACTCTTGCTCGAGGGCTGGAAACTGCATGTGATTCAACTCCATTTAAGACTGGGAAACAAACGCTAGCTCGCCTTACAAGAAACACACTCTGCTTTTTGAGAAACGAGCACTCTTCTACTCTACTGTGTTTCCTATGGGGTCCGAACAGTGAGCTTGCTCAGAACAAAAGAACTGTGCTTCCTACACACACGGCCAAATCTAGTTCAATTCTGCTTAGGAAACTGACAAGAATAGTAGATCTTCTTCATTCCAATACACTGTACATGCTGGGAACAGACGCCAGTGATATTTGCCCTGTGTATGACAATGGGAGCGCAATAATGACTCTTCTTACCAGAAAACAACTCTTGATCGTAGGACCAGAAACTGCATGTGATTCAAATCCATTTAGGACTGGGAAACAAACGCGAGCACGCTGTACAAGAAACACACTCTGCTTTTGAGAAAAGAGCACTCTTCTACTCTTCTGTGTTTCCTACGGGGTCTGAACAGTGAGCTTGATCAGAACAAAACAACTGTGCTTCCTACACACACGGGCCATATCTAGTTCATCTCTGCTTAGGAAACTGAGAAGAACAGTAGATCCTCTTCAGTCCAGTACACTGTACTTGCTGGGAACAGACGAAAGTGCTATTTGCACTGTGTTTAGCAATGGGAGCAAAACAGTGACTTTTTTTACCAGAAAACAACTCTTGCTCATAGGACCAGAAACTGCATGTGATTCAACTCCATTTAGGACTGGGAAACAAACGCTAGCTCGCCTTACAAGAAACACACTCTGCTTTTGAGAAAAGAGCACTCTTCTACTCTAATGTGTTTCCTATAGGGCCAAAATAGTGAGCTTGCTCAGAACAAAAGAACTGTGCTTCCTACACACATGGGCTATATCTAGTTCAACTCGGCTTAAGAAACTGACAAGAACAGTAGCTCCTCTTCATTCCAATGCACTGTACTTGCTGGAACAGACGCCAGTGCTATTTGCCCTGTGTATGACATTGGGAGCTCAATAGTGACTCTTCTTACCAAAAAAAATTCTTGCTCGTAGGACCAGAAACTGCGTGTGATTCAACTCCATTTAGGACTGGGAAATAAACGCTAGCTCGCCTTACAAGAAACATACTCTGCTTTTGAGAAAAGAGCACTCATCTTCTCTACTCTGTTTCCTATAGGGCCAGAACAGTAAGCTTGCTCAGAACAAAAGAACTGTGCTTCCTACACACACGGGCCATATCTAGTTCAACTCTGCTTAGGAAACTGACAAGAACAGTAGCTCCTCTTCAGTTCAATACACTGTACTTGCTGGGAACAGACGCAAGTGCTATTTGTACTGTGTATGGCAATGGGAGCGCAGTAGTGACTCTTCTTACCAGAAAACAACTCTTGCTTGTATGACCAAAAACTACATGTTAATCAACTCCATTTAAGACTGGGAAACAAACGCAAGTTCACCTTACAAGAAACACACACTGCTTTTGACAAAAGAGCACTCTTCTACTCTACTGTGTTTCCTATGGGGTGCAAACAGTGAGCTTGCTCAGAAAAAAAGAACTGTGCTTCCTACACACACTGCCATATATAGTTCAATTCTGCTTAGGAACCTGACAAAAACAGTAAATCCTCTTCAGTCCAATACACTGTACATGCTGGGAACAGACGCCAGTGCTATTTGCCCTGTGTATGACAATGGGAGCGCAATAGCGACTCTTCTTACCAGAAAACAACTCTTGCTCGTAGGATCAGAAACTGCATGTGATTCAACTCCATTTAGGACTGGGAAACAAACGCGAGCTCGCCGTACAAGAAACACACTCTGCTTTTGAGAAAAGACCACTCTTCTACTCTTCTATGTTTCCTATGGGGTCCGAACAGTGAGCTTGCTCAGAACAAAAGAACTGTGCTTCCTACACACACGGGCCATATCTAGTTTAACTCTGCTTAGGAAACTGACAAGAACAGTAGATTCTCTTCAGTCCAGTACACTGTACTTGCTGGGAACAGACGCGAGTGCTATTTGCACTGTGTATGGCAATGGGAGCGCAATAGTGACTTTCCTTACCAGAAAACAACTCTTGCTCATAGGACCAGAAACTGCATGTGGTTCAACTCCATTTAGGACTGGGAAACAAACGCTAGCTCGCCTTACAAGAAACACACTCTGCTTTTGAGAAAAGAGCAGTCTTCTACTCTACTGTGTTTCCTTTAGGGCCAGAACAGTCAGGTTGCTCAGAACAAAAGAACTGTGCTTCCTACACACACGGGCCATATCTAGTTTAACTCTGCTTAAGAAACTGAGAAGAACAGTAGATCCTCTTCAGTCCAGTACACTGTACTTGCTGGGAACAGACGCAAGTGCTATTTGCACTGTGTTTGGCAATGGGAGCACAACAGTGACTTTTTTTACGAGAAAACAACTCTTGCTCATAGGTCCAGAAACTGCATGTGACTCAACTCCATTTAGGAATCGGAAACAAACGCTAGCTCGCCTTACAAGAAACACACTCTGTTTTTGAGAAAAGATCACTCTTCTACTCTACTGTGTTTCCTATAGGGCCAGAACAATGAGCTTGCTTAGAACAAAAGAACTGTACTTCCTACACACACGGGCCATATCTAGTTCAACTCTACTTAGGAAACTGACAAGAACAGTAACTTTTGTTCATTCCAATACACTGTACTTGCTGGGAACAGACGCGAGTGCTCTTTGCACTGTCTATGGCAATGAGAGCACAATAGTGACTCTTTTTACCAGAAAACCACTCTTGTTCGTAGGACCAGAAACTGCATGGGATTCAACTCCATTTAGGACTGGGAAACAAACGCTAGCTCGCCTTACAAGAAACACGCTCTGCTTTTGAGAAAAGGGCACTCTTCTACTCTACTGTGTTTCCTATGGGGTCCGAAAAGTGAGCTTGCGCAGTATAAAAGAACTGTGCTTCCTACACACAGGGGCCATATCTAGTTCAACTCTGCTTAGGAAACTGACAAGAACAGTAGATCTGCTTCAGTCCAATACACTGTACATGCTGGGAACAGACGACAGTGCTATTTGCACTGTGTATGACAATGGGAGCGCAATAGTGACTCTTCTTACCAGAAAACAACTCTTGCTCATAGGACCAGAAACTGCATGGGATTCAACTCCATTTAGGACTGGGAAACAAACGAGAGCTCGCCTTACAAGAAACATACTCTGCTTTTGAGAAATGAGCACTCATCTTCTCTACTCTGTTTCCTATAGGGCCAGAACAGTAAGCTTGCTCAGAACAAAAGAACTGTGCTTCCTACACACACGGGCCATATCTAGTTCAACTCTGCTTAGAAACCTGACAAAAACAGTAGATCCTCTTCAGTCCAATACACTGTACATGCTGGGAACAGACGCCAGTGCTATTTGCCCTGTGTATGTCAATGGAAACACAATAGTGCCTCTTCTTACCAGAAAACAACTCTTGCTCGTAGGACAAGAAACAGCATGTGATTTAACTCCATTTAGGACTGAGAAACAAACGCGAGCTCGCCGTACAAGAAACACACTCTGCTTTTGAGAAAAGACCACACTTCTACTCTTCTGTGTTTCCTATGGGGTACGAACAGTGAGCTTGCTCAGAACAAAAGAACTGAGCTTCCTACACACACGGGCCATATCTAGTTTAACTCTGCTTAGGAAACTGATAAGAACAGTAGATTCTCTTCAGTCAAGTACACTGTACTTGCTGGGAACAGACGCGAGTGCTATTTGCACTGTGTATGGCAAAGGGAGCGCAATAGTGACGTTCCTTATCAGAAAACAACTCTTGCTCATAGGACCAGAAACTGCATGTGGTTCAACTCCATTTAGGACTGGGAAAAAAACGCTAGCTCGCCTTACAAGAAACACACTCTGCTTTTGAGAAAAGAACAGTCTTCTACTCTACTGTGTTTCCTTTAGGGCCAGAACAGTCAGGTTGCTCAGAACAAAAGAACTGTGCTTCCTACACACAGGGGCCATATCTAGTTCAACTCTGCTTAGGAAACTGACAAGAACAGTAGCTCCTCTTCAGTCCAATACACTGTATATGCTGGGAACAGACGCCAGTGCTATTTGCCCTGTGCATGTCAAGGGAGCACAATAGTGACTCTTCTTCCCCGAAAACAACTCTTGCTCGAGGGCCGGAAACTGCATGTGATTCAACTCCATTTAGGACTGGGAAACAAATGCTAGGTTGCCTTCCAAGAAACACACTCTGCTTTAAAGAAAAGAGCACTCTTCTACTCTACTGTGTATTCTTTGGGGTCCAAACAGTGAGCTTGCTCAGAACAAAAGAACTGTGCTTCCTACACACACGGGCCATATCTACTTCAACTCTGCTTAGGAAACTGACAAGAACAGTAACTCCTCTTCAGTCCAATACACTGTACATGCTGGGAACAGAAGCGAGTGCTATTTGCACTGTGTATGACAATGGGAACACAATAGTGACTCTTCTTACCAGAAAACAACTCTTGCTTATAGGACCTGAAGCTGCATGGGGTTCAACTCCATTTAGGACTGGGAAACAAACGCTAGCTAGCATTACAAGAAACACACTCTGCTTTTGAGAAAAGAGCACTCTTCTACTCTACTGTGTTTCCTACGTGGTCCAAACAGTGAGCTTGCTCAGAATAAAGGAACTGTGCTTCCTACACACACGGGCCATATCTAGTTCAACTCTGCTTAGGACACTGACAAGAACAGTAGCTCCTTTTCAGACCAATACACTGTACTCCCTGGGAACAGACGCAAGTGCTATTTGTACTGTGTTTGTCAATGGGAGCGCAGTAGTGACTCTTCTTATCAGAAAACAACTCTTGCTCGTACGACCAAAAACTACATGTTACTCAACTCCATTTAAGACTGGGAAACAAATGCAAGCTCACCTTACAAGAAACACATTCTGCTTTTGCCAAAAGAGCACTCTTCTACTCTACTGTGTTTCCTATGGGGTCCAAACAGTGAGCTTGCTCAGAAAAAAAGAACTGTGCTTCCTACACACACTGCCATATCTAGTTCAATTCTGCTTAGGAAGCTGACAAAAACAGTAGATCCTCTTCAGTCCAATACACTGTACATGCTGGGAACAGACGCCAGTGCTATTTGCCCTGTGTATGGCAATGGGAGCACAATAGTGACTTTCCTTACCAGAAAAAAACTCTTGCTCATAGAACCAGAAACTGCATGTGGTACAACTCCATTTAGGACTGGGATACAAACGCTAGCTCGCCTTACCAGAAACACATTCTGCTTTTGAGAAACGAGCACTCTTCTACTCTACTGTGTTTCCTCTGGGGCCCGAACAGTGAGCTTGCTCAAAACAAAAGAACTGTGCTTCCTACACACACGGGCCATATCTAGTTCAACTCTGCTTAGGAAATTGACAAAAACAGTAACTCCTCTTCAGTCCAATACACTGTACATGCTGGGAACAGACTCGAGTGCTATTTGCACTGTGTATGACAATGGGAACACAATAGTGACTCTTCTTACCAGAAAACAACTCTTGCTCATAGGACCAGAAACTGCATGGGATTCAACTCCATTTAGGACTGGGAAACAAACGCTAGCAAGCATTACAAGAAACACACTCTGCTTTAGAGAAAAGAGCACCCTTCTACTCTACTGTGTTTCCTATAGGGCCAGAACAGTGAGCTTGCTCAGAACAAAAGAACTGTGCTTCACACACACGGGCCATATCTAGTTCAACTCTGCTAAGGAAACTGACAAGAACAGTAGCTCCTCTTCAGTCCAATACACTGTACTTGCTGGGAACACACGCCAGTGCTATTTGTCCTGTGTACGGCAATGGCAGTGCAATAGTGACTATTTTTACCATAAAACAATTCTTGCTCGTAGGACCAGAAACTGCTGTGATTCAACTCCATTTATGACTGGGAAACAAACACTAGCTCGCCTTACAAGAAACGTACTCTGCTTTAGAGAAAAGAGTACTCTTCTACTCTACTGTGTTTCCTATAGGGCCAGAACAGTGAGCTTGCTCAGAACAAAAGAACTGAGCTTCCCACACGGGACATATCTAGTTCAACTCTGCTTAGGAAACTGACAAGAACAGTAGCTCCTCTTCATTCTGATACACTGTACTTGCTGGGAACAGACGCGAGTGCTATTTTCACTGTGTATGGCAATGAGAGCGCAATAGTGACTTTCCATACTAGAAAACAACTCTTGCTCGTAGGACCAGAAACTGCATGTGATTCAACTCCATTTGGAACTGGGAAACAAATGCTAGCTCGCCTTACATGAAATACACTCTGCTTTTGAGAAAAGAGCACTCTTCTACTCTACTGTGTTTCCTATGGGGTCCGAACAGTGAGCTTGCTCAGAACAAAGAACTGTGCTTCTACACACACGGCCATATCTAGTTCAAGTCTGCTTAGGAACCTGACAAGAACAGTAGATCTTCTTCATTCCAATACACTGTACTTGCTGGGAACAGACGCCGGTGCTATTTGTCCTGTGTACGGGATTGGCAGCGCAATAGTCACTATTCTTACCATAAAAAAACTCTTGCTCGTAGGACCAGAAACCGCATGTGATTCAACTCCATTTAGGACTGGGAAATAAACGCTAGCTCGCCTTACATTAAACACAATCTGCTTTTGAGAAAAGAGCACTCTTCAACTCTACTGTTTTTCCTATAGGGCCAGAACAGTGAGCTTGCTCAGAACAAAAGAACTGTGCTTCCCACGCATGGGCCATATCTAGTTCAACTCTGCCTAGGAAACTGACAAGAACAGTAGCTCCTCTTCAGTCCGATACACTGTACTTGCTGGGAACAGACGCGAGTGCTATTTGCACTGTGTATGGCAATGGGAGCACAAAAGTGACTTTCCTTACCAGAAAACAACTCTTGATCGTAGGACAGAAACTGCATGTGATTCAACTCCATTTAAGACTGGGAAACAAATGCTAGCTTGCCTTACAAGAAACACACTCTACTTTTGAGAAAAGAGCACTCTTCTACACTACTGTGTTTCCTATGCGGTCCGAACAGTGAGCTTGCTCTGAACAAAAGAACTGTGCTTCCTAAACACACGGCCATATCTAGTTCCATTCTGCTTAGGAACTTGACAAGAACAGTAGATCCTCTTCAGTCCAATACACTGTACTTGCTGGGAACAGACGCCAGTGCTATTTGTCCTGTGTATGGCAATGGCAGCGCAATAGTGACTCTTCTTACCATAAAACAACTCTTGCTCATAGGACCAGAAACTGCATGTGATTCAACTCCATTTAGGACTGGGAAACAAACGCTAGCTCGCCTTACAAGAAACACACTCTGCTTTTGAGAAAAGAACAGTCTTCTACTCTACTGTGTTTCCTTTAGGGCCAGAACAGTCAGGTTGCTCAGAACAAAAGAACTGTGCTTCCTACACACAGGGGCCATATCTAGTTCAACTCTGCTTAGGAAACTGACAAGAACAGTAGCTCCTCTTCAGTCCAATACACTGTATATGCTGGGAACAGACGCCAGTGCTATTTGCCCTGTGCATGTCAAGGGAGCACAATAGTGACTCTTCTTCCCCGAAAACAACTCTTGCTCGAGGGCCGGAAACTGCATGTGATTCAACTCCATTTAGGACTGGGAAACAAATGCTAGGTTGCCTTCCAAGAAACACACTCTGCTTTAAAGAAAAGAGCACTCTTCTACTCTACTGTGTTTCCTATAGGGCCAGAACAGTGAGCTTGCTCAGAACATATGAACTGTGCTTCCTACACACGGGCCATATCTAGTTCAACTCTGCTTAGGAAACTGACAAGAATAGTAGCTCCTCTTCAGTCCGATACACTGTACTTGCTGGGAACAGATGCCAGGGCTATTTGTCCTGTGTATGGCAATGGCAGCGCAATAGTGACTATTCTTACCATAAAACAACTCTTGCTCGTAGGACCAGAAACTGCATGTGATTTCACTCCATTTAGGACTGGGAAACAAACGCTTGCTCGCCTTACAAGAAACACACTCTGCTTTTGAGAAAAGAGCACTCTTCTACTCTACTGTGTTTCCTATGGGGTCCAAACAGTGAGCTTGCTAAGAACAAGAGAACTGTGCTTCCTACACACGGGCCATATCTAGTTCAACTCTGCTTACGAAACTGACAAGAAGAGTAGCTCCTCTTCATCCGATACACTGTATTTGCTGGGAACAGACGCGAGTGATATTTGCACTGTGTATGGCAATGGGAGCGCAATAGTGACTTTCCTTACCAGAAAACAACTCTTGTTCGTAGGACCAGAAAGTGCATGTGATTCAACTCCATTTAGGGCTAGGAAACAAACGCTAGCTCGCCTTACAAGAACACACTCTGCTTTTGAGAAAAGAGCACTCTTCTACTCTACTGTGTTTCCTATAGGGCCAGAAGAGTGAGCTTGCTCAGAACTAAAGAACTGTGCTTCCTACACACACGGGCCATATCTAGTTCAACTCTACTTAGGAACCTGACAAGAACAGTAGATCCTCTTCAGTCCAATACACTGTACTTGCTGGGAACAGACACCAGTGCTATTTGTCCTGTGTATGGCAATGGCAGCGCAATAGTGACTCTTCTTACCAGAAAACAACTCTTGCTCGTAGTACCAGAGACTGCATGGGATTCAACTCCATTTAGGACTGGAAAACAAACGTGAGCTCGCCTTACCAGAAACACACTCTGCTTTAGAGAAAAGAGCACTCTTCTACTCTACTGTGTTTCCTATAGAGCCAGAACAGTGAGCTTGCTCAGAACATAAGAACTGTGCTTCCTACAAACACGGGCCATATCTAGTTCAACTCTGCATAGAAACTTACAAGAACAGTAACACCTCTTCAATCCAATACACTGTACTTGCTGGGAACAGACACGAGTGCTATTTGCACTGTGTATGGCAATTGGAGCACAATAGTGACTCTTCTTACCAGAAAACAACTCTTGCTTGTAGGACAAAAAACTGCATGTGATTCAACTCCATTTAGGACTGGGAAACAAACTCTATCTCGCCTTACAAGAAACACACTCTACTTTTGAGAAAAGAGCACTCTTATACTCTACTGTGTTTCCTAAAGGGCCAGAACAGTGAGCTTGCTCAGAACAAAATAACTGTGCTTCCTACACACACGGGCCATATCTAGTTCAATTCTGCTTAGGAACCTGACAAGAACAGTAGATCCTCTTCATTCCAATACACTGTACTTGCTTGGAACAGACGCCAGTGCTACTTGTCCTGTGTACGGGATTGGCAGCGCAATAGTGACTATTCTTACCATAAAACAAGTCTTGCTCGTAGGACCAGAAACCGCATGTGATTCAACTCCATTTAGGACTGGAAAATAAACGCTATCTCGCCTTACAAGAAACACACTCTGCTTTTGAGAAAGGAACACTCTTCTACTCTACTGTTTTTCCTATAGGGCCAGAACAGTGAGCTTGCTCAGAACAAAAGAACTGTGCTTCCCACACACGGGCCATATCTAGATCAACTCTGCATAGGAAACTGACAAGAACAGTAGCTCCTCTTCAGTCCGATACACTGTACTTGCTGGGAACAGACGCGAGTGCTATTTGCACTGTGTATGGCAATGGGAGCACAAAAGTGACTTTCCTTACCAGAAAACAACTCTTGATCGTAGGACAGAAACTGCATGTGATTCAAATCCATTTAAGACTGCCAAACAAACGCTAGCTTGCCTTACAAGAAACACACTCTACTTTTGAGAAAAGAGCACTCTTCTACACTACTGTGTTTCCTATGGGGTCCGAACAGTGATCTTGCTCTGAACAAAAGAACTGTACTTCCTACACACACGGCCATATCTAGTTCCATTCTGCTTAGGAACTTGACAAGAACAGTAGATCCTCTTCAGTCCAATACACTGTACTTGCTGGGAACAGACGCCAGTGTTATTTGTCCTGTGTATGGCAATGGCAGCGCAATAGTGACTATTCTTACCATAAAACAACTCTTGCTCCTAGGACAGAAACTGCATGTGATTCAACTCCATTTAGGACTGGGAAAGAAACGCTAGCTCGCCCTACAAGAAACACACTCTGCTTTTGAGAAAAGAGCACTCTTCTACTCTACTGTGTTTCCTATAGGGCCAGAAGAGTGAGCTTGCTCAGAACAAATGAACTGTGCTTCCCACACAAGGGCCATATCTAGTTCAACTCTGCTTAGGAAACTGACAAGAACAGTAGCTCCTCTTCAGTCCAATACACTGTACTTGCTGGGAACAGACACGAGTGCTATTTGCACTGTGTATGGCAATTGGAGCACAATTGTGACTCTTCTTACCAAAAAACAACTCTTGCTCGTAGGACCAAAAACTGCCTGTGACTCAACTCCATTTAGGACTGGGAAACAAACGCGAGCTCGCCTTACAAAAAACACAGTCTGCTTTAGAGAAACGAGCACTCTTCTACTCTACTGTGTTTCGTATGGGGTCCGAACATTGAGGTTGCTCAGAACAAAAGAACTGTGCTTCCTACACACACGGCCATATCTAGTTCAATTCTGCTTAGGAACCTGACAAGAAGAGTAGCTCCTAGTCAATCCAATACACTGTACTTGCTGGGAACAAACGCGAGTGCTATTTGCACTGTGCATGGCATTTGGAGCACAATAGTGACTCTTCTTACCAGAAAACAACTCTTGCTCATAGGACCAAAAACTTCATGTGACTCAACTCCATTTAGGACTGGGAAACAAACACGAGCTCGCCTTACAAGAAACACACTCTGCTTTAGAGAAAAGAGCACTCTTCTACTCTACTGTGTTTCCTATAGGGCCAGAACAGTGAGGTTGCTCAGAACATAATAACTGTGCTTCCTACACACACGGGCCATATCTACTTCAACTCTGCTTAGGAAACTGACAAGAACAGTAGCTCCTCTTCAGTCCGATACACTGTACTTGCTGAGAACAGACGCGAGAGCTATTTGCACTGTGTATGGCAATTGGAGCACAATAGTGACTTGTCTTACAGAAAACAACTCTTGCTCGTGGGACCAGAAACTGCATGTGACTCAACTCCATTTAGGACTGGAAAACAAACTCTAGCTCGCCTTACAAGAAACACACTCTGCTTTTGAGAAAAGAGCACTCTTCTACTCTACTGTGTTTCCTATAGGACCAGAACAGTGAGCTTGCTCAGAACATAAGAACTGTGCTTCCTACACACATGGGCAATATCTAATTCAACTCTGCTTAGGAAACTGACAATAACAGTAGCTCCTCTTCAGTCCAATACACTGTACTTGCTGGGAACAGACGCCAGTGCTATTTGCACTGTGTATGCCAATGGGAGTGCAATAGTGACTTTCCTTACCAGAAAACAACTCTTGCTCGTAGGACCAGAAACTACATGTGATTCAACTCAATTTAGGACTGCGAAACAAATGCTAGCGCCCCTTACAAGAAACACACTCTGATTTTGAGAAAAGAGCACTCTTCTACTCTACTGTGTTTCCTATGGGGTCCGAACAGTGAGCTTGCTCAGAACAAAAGAACTGTGCTTCCTACAAACACGGCCATATCTAGTTCAATTCTGCTTAGGAACCTGACAAGAACAGTAGATCCTCTTCAGTCCAATACACTGTACTTGCTGGGAACAGACGCGAGTGCTATTTGCACTGTGTATGGCATTTGGAGCGCAATAGTGACTCTTCTTACAAGAAAACAACTCTTGCTCGTAGGACCAAAAACTGCCTGTGACTCAACTCCATTTAGGACTGGGAAACAAACGCTAGCTCGCCTAACAAGAAACACACTCTGCTTTAGAGAAAAGAGCACTCTTCTATTCTACTGTGTTTCCTATAGGGCCAGAACAGTGAGCTTGCTCAGAACATAATAACTGTGCTTCGTACACACATGGACCATATCTAGTTAAACTCTGCTTAGGAAACTGACAAGAACAGTAGCTCCTATTCAGTCCAATACACTGTACTTGCTGGGAAATGACGCGAGTGCTATTTGCACTGTGTATGGCATTTGGAGCACAATAGTGACTCTTCTTACCAGAAAACATCTCTTGCTCGTAGGACCAAAAACTGCATATGCTCAACTCCATTTAGGACTGGGAAACAAACGCGAGCTCGCCTTACAAGAAACACACTCTGCTTTAGAGAAAAGAGCACTCTTCTACTCTACTGGGTTTCCTATAGGGCCAGAACAGTGAGCTTGCTCAGAACATAATAACTGTGCTTCCTAAACACACGGGCCATTTCTAGTTCAACTCTGCTTAGGAAACTGACAAGAACAGTAGCTCCTCTTCAGTCCGATACACTGTACTCGCTGGGAAAATACGCGAGTGCTATTTGCACTGTGAATGGCAATGGCAGCACAATAGTGACTCTTCTTACCATAAAACAACTCTTGCTCGTAGGACCAGAAACTGCATGTGATTCAACTCCATTTAGGACTGGGAAACAAACGCTAGCTCGCCTTATCGAAACACACTCTGCTTTAGAGAAAAGAGCACTCTTCTACTCTACTGTGTTTCCTATAGGGCCAGAACAGTGAGCTTGCTCAGAACAAAAAACTGTGCTTCCTACACACGGGCCAGATCTAGTTCAACTCTGCTTAGGAAACTGACAAGAACAGTAGCTCCTCTTCAGTCCAATACACTGTACTTGCTGGGAACAGACACGAGTGCTATTTGCACTGTGTATGGCAATTGGAGCACAATTGTGACTCTTCTTACCAAAAAACAACTCTTGCTCGTAGGACCAAAAACTGCCTGTGACTCAACTCCATTTAGGACTGGGAAACAAACGCGAGCTCGCCTTACAAAAAACACAGTCTGCTTTAGAGAAACGAGCACTCTTCTACTCTACTGTGTTTCGTATGGGGTCCGAACATTGAGGTTGCTCAGAACAAAAGAACTGTGCTTCCTACACACACGGCCATATCTAGTTCAATTCTGCTTAGGAACCTGACAAGAAGAGTAGCTCCTAGTCAATCCAATACACTGTACTTGCTGGGAACAAACGCGAGTGCTATTTGCACTGTGCATGGCATTTGGAGCACAATAGTGACTCTTCTTACCAGAAAACAACTCTTGCTCATAGGACCAAAAACTTCATGTGACTCAACTCCATTTAGGACTGGGAAACAAACACGAGCTCGCCTTACAAGAAACACACTCTGCTTTAGAGAAAAGAGCACTCTTCTACTCTACTGTGTTTCCTATAGGGCCAGAACAGTGAGGTTGCTCAGAACATAATAACTGTGCTTCCTACACACACGGGCCATATCTACTTCAACTCTGCTTAGGAAACTGACAAGAACAGTAGCTCCTCTTCAGTCCGATACACTGTACTTGCTGAGAACAGACGCGAGAGCTATTTGCACTGTGTATGGCAATTGGAGCACAATAGTGACTTGTCTTACAGAAAACAACTCTTGCTCGTGGGACCAGAAACTGCATGTGACTCAACTCCATTTAGGACTGGAAAACAAACTCTAGCTCGCCTTACAAGAAACACACTCTGCTTTTGAGAAAAGAGCACTCTTCTACTCTACTGTGTTTCCTATAGGACCAGAACAGTGAGCTTGCTCAGAACATAAGAACTGTGCTTCCTACACACATGGGCAATATCTAATTCAACTCTGCTTAGGAACCTGACAATAACAGTAGCTCCTCTTCAGTCCGATACACTGTACTTGCTGGGAACAGACGCCAGTGCTATTTGCACTGTGTATGCCAATGGGAGTGCAATACTGACTTTCCTTACCAGAAAACAACTCTTGCTCGTAGGACCAGAAACTACATGTGATTCAACTCAATTTAGGACTGCGAAACAAATGCTAGCGCCCCTTACAAGAAACACACTCTGATTTTGAGAAAAGAGCACTCTTCTACTCTACTGTGTTTCCTATGGGGTCCGAACAGTGAGCTTGCTCAGAACAAAAGAACTGTGCTTCCTACAAACACGGCCATATCTAGTTCAATTCTGCTTAGGAACCTGACAAGAACAGTAGATCCTCTTCAGTCCAATACACTGTACTTGCTGGGAACAGACGCGAGTGCTATTTGCACTGTGTATGGCATTTGGAGCGCAATAGTGACTCTTCTTACAAGAAAACAACTCTTGCTCGTAGGACCAAAAACTGCCTGTGACTCAACTCCATTTAGGACTGGGAAACAAACGCTAGCTCGCCTAACAAGAAACACACTCTGCTTTAGAGAAAAGAGCACTCTTCTATTCTACTGTGTTTCCTATAGGGCCAGAACAGTGAGCTTGCTCAGAACATAATAACTGTGCTTCGTACACACATGGACCATATCTAGTTAAACTCTGCTTAGGAAACTGACAAGAACAGTAGCTCCTATTCAGTCCAATACACTGTACTTGCTGGGAAATGACGCGAGTGCTATTTGCACTGTGTATGGCATTTGGAGCACAATAGTGACTCTTCTTACCAGAAAACATCTCTTGCTCGTAGGACCAAAAACTGCATGTGCTCAACTCCATTTAGGACTGGGAAACAAACGCGAGCTCGCCTTACAAGAAACACACTCTGCTTTAGAGAAAAGAGCACTCTTCTACTCTACTGGGTTTCCTATAGGGCCAGAACAGTGAGCTTGCTCAGAACATAATAACTGTGCTTCCTAAACACACGGGCCATTTCTAGTTCAACTCTGCTTAGGAACATGACAAGAACAGTAGCTCCTCTTCAGTCCGATACACTGTACTCGCTGGGAAAATACGCGAGTGCTATTTGCACTGTGAATGGCAATGGCAGCACAATAGTGACTCTTCTTACCATAAAACAACTCTTGCTCGTAGGACCAGAAACTGCATGTGATTCAACTCCATTTAGGACTGGGAAACAAACGCTAGCTCGCCTTATCGAAACACACTCTGCTTTAGAGAAAAGAGCACTCTTCTACTCTACTGTGTTTCCTATAGGGCCAGAACAGTGAGCTTGCTCAGAACAAAAAACTGTGCTTCCTACACACGGGCCAGATCTAGTTCAACTCTGCTTAGGAAACTGACAAGAACAGTAGCTCCTCTTCAGTCCAATACACTGTACTTGCTGGGAACAGACACGAGTGCTATTTGTACTGTGTATGGCATTTGGAGCGCAATAGTGACTCTTCTTACCAGAAAACAACTCTTGCTCGTAGGACCAGAAACTGCATGTGATTCAACTCCATTTAGGACTGGGAAACAAACGCTAGCTCGCCTTAAAGAAACACACTCTGCTTTAGAGAAAAGAGCACTCTTCTACTCTACTGTGTTTCCTATAGGGCCAGAACAGTGAGCTTGCTCAGAACACAAAACTGTGCTTCCTACACACATGGGCCATATCTAGTTCAACTCTGCTTAGGAAACTGACAAGAACTGTAGCTCCTCTTCAGTCCAATACACTGTACTTGCTGGGAACAGACACGAGTGCTATTTGAACTGTGTATGGCATTTGGAGCGCAATAGTGACTCTTCTTACCAGAAAACAACTCTTGCTCGTAGGACCAAAAACTGCCTGTGACTCAACTCCATTTAGGACTGGGAAACAAACACTAGCTCGCCTTACAAGAAACACACTCTGCTTTAGAGAAAAGAGCACTCTTCTACTCTACTGTGTTTCCTATAGGGCCAGAACAGTGAGCTTCCTAAGAACAAATGAACTGTACTTCCTAGACACACGGCCATATCTAGTTCAACTCTGCTTAGGAAACTGAGAAGAACAGTAGCTCCTCTTCAGTCCAATACACTGTACTTGCTGGGAACAGACGGGAGTGCTTTTTGCACTGTATGGCAATGGGAGCACAATAGTGACTTTCCTTACCAGAAAACAACTCTTGCTCGTAGGACCAGAAATTCCTTGTGTTTCAACTCCATTTAGGAATGGG
This sequence comes from Peromyscus eremicus, assembly GCF_949786415.1. Lineage (NCBI taxonomy): Eukaryota > Metazoa > Chordata > Mammalia > Rodentia > Cricetidae > Peromyscus > Peromyscus eremicus. The sequence goes on from NW_026734393.1 coordinate 128,949, forward strand.
AAACAAACGCTAGCTCGCCTAACAAGAAACACACTCTGCTTTAGAGAAAAGAGCACTCTTCTACTCTAATGTGTTTCCTATAGGGCCAGAACAGTGAGCTTGCTCAGAACATAATAACTGTGCTTCGTACACACAGGGACCATATCTAGTTAAACTCTGCTTAGGAAACGGACAAGAACAGTAGCTCCTATTCAGTCCAATACACTGTACTTGCTGGGAAAAGACGCGAGTGCTATTTGCACTGTGTATGGCATTTGGAGCACAATAGTGACTCTTCTTACCAGAAAACATCTCTTGCTCGTAGGACCAAAAACTGCATGTGCTCGACTCCATTTAGGACTGGGAAACAAACGCGAGCTCGCCTTACAAGAAACACACTCTGCTTTAGAGAAAAGAGCACTCTTCTACTCTACTGGGTTTCCTATAGGGCCAGAACAGTGAGCTTGCTCAGAACATAATAACTGTGCTTCCTAAACACACGGGCCATTTCTAGTTCAACTCTGCTTAGGAAACTGACAAGAACAGTAGCTCCTCTTCCTTCTGATACACTGTACTTGCTGGGAAAATACGCAAGTGCTATTTGTACTGTGAATGGCAATGGCAGCACAATAGTGACTCTTCTTACCATAAAACAACTTTTGCTCGTAGGACCAGAAACTGCATGTGATTCAACTCCATTTAGGACTGGGAAACAAACGCTAGCTAGCCTTAAAGAAACACACTCTGCTTTAGAGAAAAGAGCACTCTTCTACTCTACTGTGTTTCCTATAGGGCCAGAACAGTGAGCTTGCTTAGAACAAAAAACTGTGCTTCCTACACACGGGCCAGATCTAGTTCAACTCTGCTTAGCAAACTGACAAGAACAGTAGCTCCTCTTCAGTCCAATACTCTGTACTTGCTGGGAACAGACACGAGTGCTATTTGTACTGTGTATGGCATTTGGAGCGCAATAGTGACTCTTCTTACCAGAAAACAACTCTTGCTCGTAGGACCAAAAACTGCCTGTGACTCAACTCCATTTAGGACTGGGAAACAAACGCTAGCTCGCCTTACAAGAAACACACTCTGCTTTAGAGAAAAGAGCACTCTTCTACTCTACTGTGTTTCATATGGGGTCCGAAGAGTGAGCTTGCTCTGAAAAAAAGATCTGTGCTTCCTACACACACTGCCATATCTCGTTCAATTCTGCTTAGGAACCTGACAAGAACAGTAGATCCTTTTCAGTCCAATACACTGTACTTGCTGCGAACAGACGCCAGTGCTATTTGTCCTGTGTATGGCAATGGCAACGCAATAGTGACTGTTCTTTCCATAAAACAACTCTTGCTCGTAGGACCAGAAACTGCATGTGATTCCACTCCATTTAGGACTGGGAAACAAACGCTAGCTCGCCTTACAGGAAACACACTCTGCTTTAGAGAAAAGAGCACTCTTCTACTCTACTGTGTTTCCTATGGGCTCCAAACAGTGAGCTTGCTCAGAACAAAAAAACTGTGCTTCCTACACACGGGCCATATCTAGTTCAACTCTGCTTAGGAAACTGATACGTACAGTAGCTCCTATTCAGTCCAATACACTGTACTTGCTGGGAACAGACGCGAGTGCTATTTGCACTGTGTATGGCATTTGGAGCACAATAGTGACTCTTCTTACCAGAAAACAACTCTTGCTCGTAGGACCAAAAACTGCATGTGACTCAACTCCATTTAGGACTGGGAAACAAACGCGAGCTCGCCTTACAAGAAACACTCTCTGCTTTAGAGAAAAGAGCACTCTTCTACTCTACTGTGTTTCTTATCGGACCAGAACAGTGAGCTTGCTCAGAACATAATAACTGTGCTACCTAAATAAACGGGCCATATCTAGTTCAACTCTGCTTAGGAAACTGACAAAAACAGTAGCTCCTCTTCAGTCCGATACACTGTACTTGCTGGGAACAGATGCAAGTACTTTTTGCACTGTGTATGGAAAAGGGAGTGCAATAGTGACTTTCCTTACGAGAAAACAACTCTTGCTCGTAGGACGTGAAACTGCATGGGATTCAACTCCATTTAGGACTGGGAAACAAACGCTAGCTTGCCTTACAAGAAACACAATCTGCTTTATAGAAAAGAGCACTCTTCTACACTACTGTGTTTCTTATGGGGTCCAAACAGTGAGCTTGCTTAGAACAAAAGAACTGTGCTTCCTACACACACGGATCATATATAGTTCAACTCTGCTTAGGAAACTGACAAAAACCGTAGATCCTCTTCAGTCCGATACACTGTACTTGCTGAGAACAGACGCGAGGGCTACTTGCACTGTGTATGGCAATTGGAGCACAATAGTGACTCTTCTTACCAGAAAACAACTCTTGCTCGTAGGACAAAAAACTGCATTTGACTCAACTCCATTTAAGACTGGGAAACAAACTCTAGCTTGCCTTACATGAAACACACTATGCTTTTGAGAAAAGAGCACTCTTCTACTGTACTGTGTTTCCTATAGGGCCAGAAGAGTGAGCTTGCTCAGAACAAATGAACTGTGCTTCCTAGACACAAGGGCCATATCTAGTTCAACTCTGCTTAGGAAACTGACAAGAACGGTAGCTCCTCTTCAGTCCGATAAAGTGTACTTGCTGGGAACAGACGCGAGTGCTATTTTCACTGTGTATGGCAAAGGGAGCGCAATAGTGACTTTCCTTACCAGAAAACAACTCTTGCTCGTAGGACCAGAAACTGCATGTGATTCAACTCTGTTTAGGACTGGGAAACAAATGCTAGCTCGCCTTATATGAAACACACTCTGCTTTTGAGAAAAGAGCACTCTTCTACTCTACTGTGTTTCCTATGGGGTCCGAACAGTGAGCTTGCTCAGAACAAAAGAACTGTGCTTCCTACACACATAGGCCATATCTAGTTCAACTCTGCTTAGGAAACTGACAAGAACAGTAGCTCCTCTTCAGTCTGATACACTGTACTTGGTGGGAACAGATGCGAGTGCTATTTGCACTGTGTGTGGCAATGGGAGCGCAATAGTGACTTTCCTTACCAGAAAACAACTCTTGTTCGTAGGACCAGAAACTTCATGTGATTCAACTCCATTTAGGACTAGGAAACAAACGCTAGCTCGCCTTACGAGAAACACTCTGCTTTTGAGAAAAGAGCACTCTTCTACTCTACTGTGTTTCCTATGGGGTCCGAACAGTGAGCTTGCTCAGAACAAAAGAACTGTGCTTCCAACACACACGGCCATATCTAGTTCAATTCTGCTTAGGAAACTGACAAGAACAGTAGATCCTCTTCAGTCCAATACACTGTACTTGCTGGGAACAGACCCTAGTGCTATTTGTCCTGTGTATGGCAATGGCAGCGCAATAGTGACTCTTCTTACCAGAAAACAACTCTTGCTCGTAGGACCAGAAACTGCATGTGATTCAACTCCATTTAGGACTGGGAAACAAACGCTAGCTCGCCTTACAAGAAACACACTCTGCTTTAGAGAAAAGAGCACTCTTCTACTCTACTGTGTTTCCTATGTGGTCCAAACAGTGAGCTTGCTCAGAACAAAAGAACTGTGCTTCCTACACACGGGCCATATCTAGTTCAACTCTGCTTAGGAACCTGACAAGAACAGTAGATCCTCTTCAGTCCAATACACTGTACTTGCTGGGAACAGACGCGAGTGCTATTTGTACTGTGCATGGCATTTGGAGCGCAATAGTGACTCTTCTTACCAGAAAACAACTCTTGCTTGTAGGACCAAAAACTGCCTGTTACTCAACTCCATTTAGGACTGGGAAACAAACACGAGCTCGCCTGACAAGAAACACACTCTGCTTTAGAGAAAAGAGCACTCTTCTACTCTACTGTGTTTCCTATAGGGCCAGAACAGTGAGCTTGCTCAGAACATAATAACTGTGCTTCCTAGACATACGGGCCATATCTATTTCAACTCTGCTTAGGAAACTGACAAGAACAGTAGCTCCTCTTCAGTCTGATACACTGTACTTGCTGAGAACAGACGCGAGTGCTATTTGCACTGTGTATGGCAATTGGAGCACAATAGTGACTCGTCTTACCAGAAAACAACTATTGCTCGTAGGACCAGAAACTGCATGTGACTCAACTCCATTTAGGACTGGGAAACAAACTCTAGCTCGCCTTACAAGAAACACACTCTGCTTTGGAAAAAGAGCACTCTTCTACTCTACTGTGTTTCCTATAGGGCCAGAACAGTGAGCTTGCTCAGAACATAAGAAATGTGCTTCCTACACACACGGGCCATATCTAGTTCAACTCTGCTTAGGAACCTGACAAGAACAGTAGCTCCTCTTCAGTCCGATACACTGTACTTGCTGGAAACAGACGCGAGTGCTATTTGCACTGTGTATGGCAATGGGAGTGCAATAGTGACTTTTCTTACCAGAAAACAACTCTTGCTCGTAGGACCAGAAACTGCATTTGATTCAACTCCATTTAGGACTGGGAAACAAACGCTAGCTCGCCTTACAAGAAACACACTCTGCTTTAGAGAAAAGAGCACTCTTCTACTCTACTGTGTTTCCTAGAGGGCCAAAACAGTGCGCTTCCTCAGAACAAATGAACTGTGCTTCCTAGACACACGGGCCATATCTAGTTCAACTCTGCTTAGGAAACTGAGAAGAACAGTAGCTCCTCTTCAGTCCAATACACTGTACTTGCTGGGAACAGACGGGAGTGCTATTTGCACTGTGTATGGCAATGGGAGCGCAATGTGACTTTCCTTACCAGAAAACAACTCTTGGTCGTAGGACCAGAAACTGCATGTGATTCAACTCCATTTAGGAGTGGGAAACAAATCCTAGCTCGCCTTACAAGAAACACACTCTGCTTTTGAGAAAAGAGCACTCTTCTACTCTACTGTGTTTCCTATAGGGCCAGAACAGTGAGCTTGCTCAGAACATAAGAACTGTGCTTCCTACACACACGGGCCATATCTAGTTCAACTCTGCTTAGGAAACTGACAAGAACAGTAACTCCTCTTCAGTCCCATACACTGTACTTGCTGGGAACAGAAGCCAGTGCTATTTGTCCAGTGTATGGCAATGGCAGTGCAATAGTGACTGTTCTTTCCATAAAACAACTCTTGCTCGTAGGACCAGAAACTGCATGTGATTCCACTCCATTTAGGACTGGGAAAAAAACGCTAGCTCGCCTTACAGGAAACACACTCTGCTTTAGAGAAAAGAGCACTCTTCTACTCTACTGTGTTTCCTATGGGCTCCAAACAGTGAGCTTGCTCAGAACAAAAGAACTGTGCTTCCTACACACGGGCCATATCTAGTTCAACTCTGCTTAGGAAACTGACACGTACAGTAGCTCCTATTCAGTCCAATACACTGTACTTGCTGGGAACAGACGCGAGTGCTATTTGCACTGTGTATGGCATTTGGAGCACAATAGTGACTCTTCTTACCAGAAAACAACTCTTGCTCGTAGGACCAAAAACTGCATGTGACTCAACTCCATTTAGGACTGGGAAACAAACGCGAGCTCGCCTTACAAGAAACACTCTCTGCTTTAGAGAAAAGAGCACTCTTCTACTCTACTGTGTTTCTTATCGGACCAGAACAGTGAGCTTGCTCAGAACATAATAACTGTGCTACCTAAATAAACGGGCCATATCTAGTTCAACTCTGCTTAGGAAACTGACAAAAACAGTAGCTCCTCTTCAGTCCGATACACTGTACTTGCTGGGAACAGATGCAAGTACTTTTTGCACTGTGTATGGAAAAGGGAGTGCAATAGTGACTTTCCTTACGAGAAAACAACTCTTGCTCGTAGGACGTGAAACTGCATGGGATTCAACTCCATTTAGGACTGGGAAACAAACGCTAGCTTGCCTTACAAGAAACACAATCTGCTTTATAGAAAAGAGCACTCTTCTACACTACTGTGTTTCTTATGGGGTCCAAACAGTGAGCTTGCTTAGAACAAAAGAACTGTGCTTCCTACACACACGGATCATATATAGTTCAACTCTGCTTAGGAAACTGACAAAAACAGTAGATCCTCTTCAGTCCGATACACTGTACTTGCTGAGAACAGACGCGAGGGCTACTTGCACTGTGTATGGCAATTGGAGCACAATAGTGACTCTTCTTACCAGAAAACAACTCTTGCTCGTAGGACAAAAAACTGCATTTGACTCAACTCCATTTAAGACTGGGAAACAAACTCTAGCTTGCCTTACATGAAACACACTATGCTTTTGAGAAAAGAGCACTCTTCTACTCTACTGTGTTTCCTATAGGGCCAGAAGAGTGAGCTTGCTCAGAACAAATGAACTGTGCTTCCTAGACACAAGGGCCATATCTAGTTCAACTCTGCTTAGGAAACTGACAAGAACGGTAGCTCCTCTTCAGTCCGATAAAGTGTACTTGCTGGGAACAGACGCGAGTGCTATTTTCACTGTGTATGGCAAAGGGAGCGCAATAGTGACTTTCCTTACCAGAAAACAACTCTTGCTCGTAGGACCAGAAACTGCATGTGATTCAACTCTGTTTAGGACTGGGAAACAAATGCTAGCTCGCCTTATATGAAACACACTCTGCTTTTGAGAAAAGAGCACTCTTCTACTCTACTGTGTTTCCTATAGGGCCAGAACAGTGAGCTTGCTCAGAACATAAGAACTGTGCTTCCTACACACACGGGCCATATCTAGTTCAACTCTGCTTAGGAAACTGACAAGAACAGTAACTCCTCTTCAGTCCCATACACTGTACTTGCTGGGAACAGAAGCCAGTGCTATTTGTCCAGTGTATGGCAATGGCAGTGCAATAGTGACTGTTCTTTCCATAAAACAACTCTTGCTCGTAGGACCAGAAACTGCATGTGATTCCACTCCATTTAGGACTGGGAAAAAAACGCTAGCTCGCCTTACAGGAAACACACTCTGCTTTAGAGAAAAGAGCACTCTTCTACTCTACTGTGTTTCCTATGGGCTCCAAACAGTGAGCTTGCTCAGAACAAAAGAACTGTGCTTCCTACACACGGGCCATATCTAGTTCAACTCTGCTTAGGAAACTGACACGTACAGTAGCTCCTATTCAGTCCAATACACTGTACTTGCTGGGAACAGACGCGAGTGCTATTTGCACTGTGTATGGCATTTGGAGCACAATAGTGACTCTTCTTACCAGAAAACAACTCTTGCTCGTAGGACCAAAAACTGCATGTGACTCAACTCCATTTAGGACTGGGAAACAAACGCGAGCTCGCCTTACAAGAAACACTCTCTGCTTTAGAGAAAAGAGCACTCTTCTACTCTACTGTGTTTCTTATCGGACCAGAACAGTGAGCTTGCTCAGAACATAATAACTGTGCTACCTAAATAAACGGGCCATATCTAGTTCAACTCTGCTTAGGAAACTGACAAAAACAGTAGCTCCTCTTCAGTCCGATACACTGTACTTGCTGGGAACAGATGCAAGTACTTTTTGCACTGTGTATGGAAAAGGGAGTGCAATAGTGACTTTCCTTACGAGAAAACAACTCTTGCTCGTAGGACGTGAAACTGCATGGGATTCAACTCCATTTAGGACTGGGAAACAAACGCTAGCTTGCCTTACAAGAAACACAATCTGCTTTATAGAAAAGAGCACTCTTCTACACTACTGTGTTTCTTATGGGGTCCAAACAGTGAGCTTGCTTAGAACAAAAGAACTGTGCTTCCTACACACACGGATCATATATAGTTCAACTCTGCTTAGGAAACTGACAAAAACAGTAGATCCTCTTCAGTCCGATACACTGTACTTGCTGAGAACAGACGCGAGGGCTACTTGCACTGTGTATGGCAATTGGAGCACAATAGTGACTCTTCTTACCAGAAAACAACTCTTGCTCGTAGGACAAAAAACTGCATTTGACTCAACTCCATTTAAGACTGGGAAACAAACTCTAGCTTGCCTTACATGAAACACACTATGCTTTTGAGAAAAGAGCACTCTTCTACTCTACTGTGTTTCCTATAGGGCCAGAAGAGTGAGCTTGCTCAGAACAAATGAACTGTGCTTCCTAGACACAAGGGCCATATCTAGTTCAACTCTGCTTAGGAAACTGACAAGAACGGTAGCTCCTCTTCAGTCCGATAAAGTGTACTTGCTGGGAACAGACGCGAGTGCTATTTTCACTGTGTATGGCAAAGGGAGCGCAATAGTGACTTTCCTTACCAGAAAACAACTCTTGCTCGTAGGACCAGAAACTGCATGTGATTCAACTCTGTTTAGGACTGGGAAACAAATGCTAGCTCGCCTTATATGAAACACACTCTGCTTTTGAGAAAAGAGCACTCTTCTACTCTACTGTGTTTCCTATGGGGTCCGAACAGTGAGCTTGCTCAGAACAAAAGAACTGTGCTTCCTACACACATGGGCCATATCTAGTTCAACTCTGCTTAGGAAACTGACAAGAACAGTAGCTCCTCTTCAGTCTGATACACTGTACTTGGTGGGAACAGATGCGAGTGCTATTTGCACTGTGTGTGGCAATGGGAGCGCAATAGTGACTTTCCTTACCAGAAAACAACTCTTGTTCGTAGGACCAGAAACTTCATGTGATTCAACTCCATTTAGGACTAGGAAACAAACGCTAGCTCGCCTTACAAGAAACACTCTGCTTTTGAGAAAAGAGCACTCTTCTACTCTACTGTGTTTCCTATGGGGTCCGAACAGTGAGCTTGCTCAGAACAAAAGAACTGTGCTTCCAACACACACGGCCATATCTAGTTCAATTCTGCTTAGGAAACTGACAAGAACAGTAGATCCTCTTCAGTCCAATACACTGTACTTGCTGGGAACAGACCCTAGTGCTATTTGTCCTGCGTATGGCAATGGCAGCGCAATAGTGACTCTTCTTACCAGAAAACAACTCTTGCTCGTAGGACCAGAAACTGCATGTGATTCAACTCCATTTAGGACTGGGAAACAAACGCTAGCTCGCCTTACAAGAAACACACTCTGCTTTAGAGAAAAGAGCACTCTTCTACTCTACTGTGTTTCCTATGTGGTCCAAACAGTGAGCTTGCTCAGAACAAAAGAACTGTGCTTCCTACACACGGGCCATATCTAGTTCAACTCTGCTTAGGAACCTGACAAGAACAGTAGATCCTCTTCAGTCCAATACACTGTACTTGCTGGGAACAGACGCGAGTGCTATTTGTACTGTGCATGGCATTTGGAGCGCAATAGTGACTCTTCTTACCAGAAAACAACTCTTGCTTGTAGGACCAAAAACTGCCTGTTACTCAACTCCATTTAGGACTGGGAAACAAACACGAGCTCGCCTGACAAGAAACACACTCTGCTTTAGAGAAAAGAGCACTCTTCTACTCTACTGTGTTTCCTATAGGGCCAGAACAGTGAGCTTGCTCAGAACATAATAACTGTGCTTCCTAGACATACGGGCCATATCTATTTCAACTCTGCTTAGGAAACTGACAAGAACAGTAGCTCCTCTTCAGTCTGATACACTGTACTTGCTGAGAACAGACGCGAGTGCTATTTGCACTGTGTATGGCAATTGGAGCACAATAGTGACTCGTCTTACCAGAAAACAACTATTGCTCGTAGGACCAGAAACTGCATGTGACTCAACTCCAATTAGTACTGGGAAACAAACTCTAGCTCGCCTTACAAGAAACACACTCTGCTTTGGAAAAAGAGCACTCTTCTACTCTACTGTGTTTCCTATAGGGCCAGAACAGTGAGCTTGCTCAGAACATAAGAAATGTGCTTCCTACACACACGGGCCATATCTAGTTCAACTCTGCTTAGGAACCTGACAAGAACAGTAGCTCCTCTTCAGTCCGATACACTGTACTTGCTGGAAACAGACGCGAGTGCTATTTGCACTGTGTATGGCAATGGGAGTGCAATAGTGACTTTTCTTACCAGAAAACAACTCTTGCTCGTAGGACCAGAAACTGCATTTGATTCAACTCCATTTAGGACTGGGAAACAAACGCTAGCTCGCCTTACAAGAAACACACTCTGCTTTAGAGAAAAGAGCACTCTTCTACTCTACTGTGTTTCCTAGAGGGCCAAAACAGTGTGCTTCCTCAGAACAAATGAACTGTGCTTCCTAGACACACGGGCCATATCTAGTTCAACTCTGCTTAGGAAACTGAGAAGAACAGTAGCTCCTCTTCAGTCCAATACACTGTACTTGCTGGGAACAGACGGGAGTGCTATTTGCACTGTGTATGGCAATGGGAGCGCAATGTGACTTTCCTTACCAGAAAACAACTCTTGCTCGTAGGACCAGAAACTGCATGTGATTCAACTCCATTTAGGAGTGGGAAACAAATCCTAGCTCGCCTTACAAGAAACACACTCTGCTTTTGAGAAAAGAGCACTCTTCTACTCTACTGTGTTTCCTATAGGGCCAGAACAGTGAGCTTGCTCAGAACATAAGAACTGTGCTTCCTACACACACGGGCCATATCTAGTTCAACTCTGCTTAGGAAACTGACAAGAACAGTAACTCCTCTTCAGTCCCATACACTGTACTTGCTGGGAACAGACGCCAGTGCTATTTGTCCAGTGTATGGCAATGGCAGTGCAATAGTGACTGTTCTTTCCATAAAACAACTCTTGCTCGTAGGACCAGAAACTGCATGTGATTCCACTCCATTTAGGACTGGGAAACAAACGCTAGCTCGCCTTACAGGAAACACACTCTGCTTTAGAGAAAAGAGCACTCTTCTACTCTACTGTGTTTCCTATGGGCTCCAAACAGTGAGCTTGCTCAGAACAAAAGAACTGTGCTTCCTACACACGGGCCATATCTAGTTCAACTCTGCTTAGGAAACTGACACGTACAGTAGCTCCTATTCAGTCCAATACACTGTACTTGCTGGGAACAGACGCGAGTGCTATTTGCACTGTGTATGGCATTTGGAGCACAATAGTGACTCTTCTTACCAGAAAACAACTCTTGCTCGTAGGACCAAAAACTGCATGTGACTCAACTCCATTTAGGACTGGGAAACAAACGCGAGCTCGCCTTACAAGAAACACTCTCTGCTTTAGAGAAAAGAGCACTCTTCTACTCTACTGTGTTTCTTATCGGACCAGAACAGTGAGCTTGCTCAGAACATAATAACTGTGCTACCTAAATAAACGGGCCATATCTAGTTCAACTCTGCTTAGGAAACTGACAAAAACAGTAGCTCCTCTTCAGTCCGATACACTGTACTTGCTGGGAACAGATGCAAGTACTTTTTGCACTGTGTATGGAAAAGGGAGTGCAATAGTGACTTTCCTTACGAGAAAACAACTCTTGCTCGTAGGACGTGAAACTGCATGGGATTCAACTCCATTTAGGACTGGGAAACAAACGCTAGCTTGCCTTACAAGAAACACAATCTGCTTTATAGAAAAGAGCACTCTTCTACACTACTGTGTTTCTTATGGGGTCCAAACAGTGAGCTTGCTTAGAACAAAAGAACTGTGCTTCCTACACACACGGATCATATATAGTTCAACTCTGCTTAGGAAACTGACAAAAACCGTAGATCCTCTTCAGTCCGATACACTGTACTTGCTGAGAACAGACGCGAGGGCTACTTGCACTGTGTATGGCAATTGGAGCACAATAGTGACTCTTCTTACCAGAAAACAACTCTTGCTCGTAGGACAAAAAACTGCATTTGACTCAACTCCATTTAAGACTGGGAAACAAACTCTAGCTTGCCTTACATGAAACACACTATGCTTTTGAGAAAAGAGCACTCTTCTACTCTACTGTGTTTCCTATAGGGCCAGAGGAGTGAGCTTGCTCAGAACAAATGAACTGTGCTTCCTAGACACAAGGGCCATATCTAGTTCAACTCTGCTTAGGAAACTGACAAGAACGGTAGCTCCTCTTCAGTCCGATAAAGTGTACTTGCTGGGAACAGACGCGAGTGCTATTTTCACTGTGTATGGCAAAGGGAGCGCAATAGTGACTTTCCTTACCAGAAAACAACTCTTGCTCGTAGGACCAGAAACTGCATGTGATTCAACTCTGTTTAGGACTGGGAAACAAATGCTAGCTCGCCTTATATGAAACACACTCTGCTTTTGAGAAAAGAGCACTCTTCTACTCTACTGTGTTTCCTATGGGGTCCGAACAGTGAGCTTGCTCAGAACAAAAGAACTGTGCTTCCTACACACATGGGCCATATCTAGTTCAACTCTGCTTAGGAAACTGACAAGAACAGTAGCTCCTCTTCAGTCTGATACACTGTACTTGGTGGGAACAGATGCGAGTGCTATTTGCACTGTGTGTGGCAATGGGAGCGCAATAGTGACTTTCCTTACCAGAAAACAACTCTTGTTCGTAGGACCAGAAACTTCATGTGATTCAACTCCATTTAGGACTAGGAAACAAACGCTAGCTCGCCTTACAAGAAACACTCTGCTTTTGAGAAAAGAGCACTCTTCTACTCTACTGTGTTTCCTATGGGGTCCGAACAGTGAGCTTGCTCAGAACAAAAGAACTGTGCTTCCAACACACACGGCCATATCTAGTTCAATTCTGCTTAGGAAACTGACAAGAACAGTAGATCCTCTTCAGTCCAATACACTGTACTTGCTGGGAACAGACCCTAGTGCTATTTGTCCTGTGTATGGCAATGGCAGCGCAATAGTGACTCTTCTTACCAGAAAACAACTCTTGCTCGTAGGACCAGAAACTGCATGTGATTCAACTCCATTTAGGACTGGGAAACAAACGCTAGCTCGCCTTACAAGAAACACACTCTGCTTTAGAGGAAAGAGCACTCTTCTACTCTACTGTGTTTCCTATGTGGTCCAAACAGTGAGCTTGCTCAGAACAAAAGAACTGTGCTTCCTACACACGGGCCATATCTAGTTCAACTCTGCTTAGGAACCTGACAAGAACAGTAGATCCTCTTCAGTCCAATACACTGTACTTGCTGGGAACAGACGCGAGTGCTATTTGTACTGTGCATGGCATTTGGAGCGCAATAGTGACTCTTCTTACCAGAAAACAACTCTTGCTTGTAGGACCAAAAACTGCCTGTTACTCAACTCCATTTAGGACTGGGAAACAAACACGAGCTCGCCTGACAAGAAACACACCCTGCTTTAGAGAAAAGAGCACTCTTCTACTCTACTGTGTTTCCTATAGGGCCAGAACAGTGAGCCTGCTCAGAACATAATAACTGTGCTTCCTAGACATACGGGCCATATCTATTTCAACTCTGCTTAGGAAACTGACAAGAACAGTAGCTCCTCTTCAGTCTGATACACTGTACTTGCTGAGAACAGACGCGAGTGCTATTTGCACTGTGTATGGCAATTGGAGCACAATAGTGACTCGTCTTACCAGAAAACAACTATTGCTCGTAGGACCAGAAACTGCATGTGACTCAAATCCATTTAGGACTGGGAAACAAACTCTAGCTCGCCTTACAAGAAACACACTCTGCTTTTGAGAAAAGAGCACTCATCTACTCTACTGTGTTTTCTATAGGGCCAGAACAGTGAGCTTGCTCAGAACATAAGAACTGTGCTTCCTACACACACGGGCCATAGCTAGTTCAACTCTGCTTAGGAAACTGACAAGAACAGTAGCTCCTCTTCCTTCCGATACACTGTACTTGCTGGGAACAGACGGGAGTGCTATTTGCACTGTATGGCAATGGGAGCGCAAAAGTGACTTTCCTTACCAGAAAAAAACTCTTGCTCGTAGGACCAGAAATTGCATGTGATTCAACTCCACTTAGGACTGGGAAACAAAGGCTGGCTCGCCTTACAAGAAACACACTCTGCTTTAGAGAAAAGAGCACTCTTCTACTCTACTGTGTTTCCTATCGGGTCCTAACAGTGAGCTTGCTCAGAACAAAAGAACTGTGCTTCCTACACACATGGACCATATGTAGATCAACTCTGCTTAGGAAACTGACAAGAACAGTAGCTCCTCTTCAGACCAATACACTGTACTTGCTGGGAACAGACTCGAGTACAATTTGCACTGTGTATGGCATTTGGAGCACAATAGTGACTCTTCTTACCAGAAAACATCTCTTGCTCATAGGACCAAAAACTGCATGTGACTCAACTCCTTTTGGGACTGGGAAACAAACGCTAGCTTCCCTTACAAAAAACACACTCTGCTTTTGAGAAAAGAGCACTCTTCTACTCTACTGTGTTTCCTATGGGGTCCGAACAGTGAGCTTGCTCAGAACAAAAGAACTGTGCTTCCTACACACAAGGCCATATCTAGTTCAATTCTGCTTAGGAACCTGACAAGAACAGTAGCTCCTCTTCAGTCCGATACACTGTACTTGCTGGGAACAGACGCCAGTGCTATTTGTCCTGTGTATGGCAATGGCAGCGCAATAGTGACTCTTCTTACCATAAAACAACTCTTGCTCATAGGACCAGAAACTGCATGTGATTCCTCTCCATTTAAGACTGGGAAACAAAAGCTTGCTCGCCTTACAATCAACACACTCTGCTTTAGCGAAAAGAGCATTCTTCTACTCTACTGTGTTTCCTATAGGGCCAGAACAGTGGGCTTGCTCAGAACAAAAGAACTGTGCTTCCTACACACACGGCCATATCTAGTTCAATTCTGCTTAGGAACCTGACAAGAACAGTACATCCTCTTCAGTCCAGTACACTGTACTTGCTGGAAACAGACGCCAGTGCTATTTGTCTTGTGTATGGCAATGGCAGCGCAATAGTGTCTATTCTTACCATGAAACAACTCGAGCTCGTAGTACCAGAAACTGCATGTGATTCAACTCCATTTAGGACTGGGAAACAAACGCTAGCTCGCCTTACAAGAAACACACTCTTCTTTTGAGAAAAGAGCACTCTTCTACTCTACTGTGTTTCCTATAGGGCCAGAACAGTGAGCTTGCTCAGAACATAAGAACTGTGCTTCCTACACACACAGGCCATATCTAGTTCAACTCTGCTTAGGAAACTGACAAGAACAGTAGCTCCTCTTCCTTCCGATACACTGTACTGCTGGGAACAGACGGGAGTGCTATTTGCACTGTGTATGGCAATGGGAGTGCAATAGTGACTTTCCTTACCAGAAAACAACTCTTGCTCGTAGGACCGGACTGCATTTGATTCAACTCCATTTAGGACTGGGAAACAAACGCTAGCTCGCCTTACAAGAAACACACTCTGCTTTTGAGAAAAGAGCACTCTTCTACTCTACTGTGTTTCCTATAGGGCCAGAACAGTGAGCTTGCTCAGAACAAATGAACTGTGCTTCATAGACACACGGGCCATATCTAGTTCAACTCTGCTTAGGAAACTGAGAAGAGCAGTAGCTCCTCTTCAGTCCAATACACTGTACTTGCTGGGAACAGACGGGAGAGCTATTTGCACTGTATGGCAATGGGAGCGCAATAGTGACTTTCCTTACCAGAAAACAACTCTTGCTCGTAGGACCAGAAATTGCATGTGATTCAACTTCATTTAGGAATGGGAAACAAACGCTTGCTCGCCTTACAAGAAACACACTCTGCTTTAGAGAAAAGAGCACTCTTCAACTCTACTGTGTTTCGTTTGGTGTCCAAACAGTGAGCTTGCTCAGAACAAAAGAACTGTGCTTCCTACACAAACGGACCATATGTAGATCAACTCTGCTTAGGAAACTGACAAGAACAGTAGCTCCTCTTCAGACCAATACACTGTAATTGCTGGGAAAAGACGCGAGTGCTATTTGCACTGTGTATGGCAAAGGGAGCGCAATAGTGACTTTCCTTACCAGAAAACAACTCTTGCTCGTAGGACCAGAAACTGCATGTGATTCAACTCCATTTAGGACTGGGAAACAAACGCTAGCTTGCCTTACAAAAAACACACTCTGCTTTTGAGAAAAGAGCACTCTTCTACTCTACTGTGTTTCCTATGGGGTCCGAACAGTGAGATTGCTCAGTACAAAAGAACTGTGCTTCCTACACACACGGAAATATCTAGTTCAATTTTGCTTAGGAACCTGACAATAACAGTAGATCCTCTTCAGTCCAATACACTGTACTTTCTGCGAACAGACGCCAGTGCTATTTGTCCTGTGTATGGCAATGGCAGCGCAATATTGACTTTCCTTTCCAGAAAACAACTCTTGCTTTTAGTACCAGAAACTGCATGGGATTCAACTCCATTTAGGACTGGGAAACAAACGCTACCTCGCCTTACAAGAAACACACTCTGCTTTAGAGAAAAGAGCACTCTTCTACTCCACTGTGTTTCCTATGGGGTCCAAACAGTGAGCTTGCTCAGAACAAAAGAATTGTGCTTCCTACACACACGGATCATATCTAGTTCAACTCTGCTTAGGAAACTGACAAGAACAGTAGCACCTATTCAGTCCAATACACTGTACTTACTGGGAACAGACGGGAGTGCTATTTGCACTCTGAATGGCAATGGGAGCGCAACGTGACTTTCCTTACCAGAAAACAACTCTTGTTCGTAGGACCAGAAACTTCATGTGATTCAACTTCATTTAGGACTAGGAAACAAACACTAGCTCGCCTTACAAGAAACACTCTGCTTTTGAGAAAAGAGCACTCTTCTACTCTACTGTGTTTCCTATGGGGTCCGAACAGTGAGCTTGCTCAGAACAAAAGAACTGTGCTTCCTACACACACGGCCATATCTAGTTCAATTCTGCTTAGGAAACTGACAAGAACAGTAGATCCTCTTTAGTCCAATACACTGTACTTGCTGGGAACAGACCCTAGTGCTATTTGTCCTGTGTATGGCAATGGCAGCACAATAGTGACTCTTCTTACCAGAAAACAACTCTTGCTCGTAGGACCAGAAACTGCATGTGATTCAACTCCATTTAGGACTGGGAAACAAACGCTAGCTCGCCTTACAAGAAACACACTCTGCTTTAGAGAAAAGAGCACTCTTCTACTCTACTGTGTTTCCTATAGGGTCCAAACAGTGAGCTTGCTCAGAACAAAAGAACTGTGCTTCCTACACACGGGCCATATCTAGTTCAACTCTGCTTAGGAACCTGACAAGAACAGTAGATCCTCTTCAGTCCAATACACTGTACTTGCTGGGAACAGACGCCAGTGCTATTTGTACTGTGCATGGCATTTGGAGCGCAATAGTGACTCTTCTTACCAGAAAACAACTCTAGATCGTAGGACCAAAAACTGCCTGTTACTCAACTCCATTTAGGACTGGGAAACAAACACGAGCTCGCCTGAGAAGAAACACACTCTGCTTTAGAGAAAAGAGCACTCTTCTACTCTACTGTGTTTCCTATAGTGCCAGAAGAGTGAGCTTGCTCAGAACATAATAACTGTGCTTCCTAGACATACGGGCCATATCTATTTCAACTCTGCTTAGGAAACTGACAAGAACAGTAGCTCCTCTTCCTTCCGATACACTGTACTTGCTGGGAACAGACGGGAGTGCTATTTGCACTGTATGGCAATGGGAGCGCAAAAGTGACTTTCCTTACCAGAAAAAAACTCTTGCTCGTAGGACCAGAAATTGCATGTGATTCAACTCCATTTAGGACTGGGAAACAAACGCTGGCTCGCCTTACAAGAAACACACTCTGCTTTAGAGAAAAGAGCACTCTTCTACTCTACTGTGTTTCCTATGGGGTCCAAACAGTGAGCTTGCTCAGAACAAAAGAACTGTGCTTCCTACACACATGGACCATATGTAGATCAACTCTGCTTAGGAACCTGACAAGAACAGTAGCTCCTCTTCAGTCCGATACACTGTACTTGCTGGAAACAGACGCGAGTGCTATTTGCACTGTGTATGACAATGGGAGTGCAATAGTGACTTTCCTTACCAGAAAACAACTCTTGCTCGTAGGACCAGAAACTGCATGTGATTGAACTCCATTTAGGACTGGGAAACAAACGCTAGCTCGTCTTACAAGAAACACACTCTGCTTTTGAGAAAAGAGCACTCATCTACTCTACTGTGTTTTCTACAGGGCCAGAACAGTGAGCTTGCTCAGAACAATAGAACTGTGCTTCCTACACACACGGGCCATATCTAGTTCAACTCTGCTTTGGAAACTGACAAGAACAGTAGCTCCTCTTCCTTCCGATACACTGTACTTGCTGGGAACAGACGGGAGTTCTATTTGCACTGTATGACAATGGGAGCGCAAAAGTGACTTTCATTACCAGAAAAAAACTCTTGCTCGTAGGACCAGAAATTGCATGTTATTCAACTCCATTTAGGACTGGGAAACAAATGCTGGCTCGCCTTACAAGGAACACACTCTGCTTTAGAGAAAAGAGCACTCTTCTACTCTACTGTGTTTCCTATGGGATCCAAACAGTGAGCTTGCTCAGAACAAAAGAACTGTGCTTCCTACACACATGGACCATATGTAGATCAACTCTGCATAGGAAACTGACAAGAACAGTAGCTCCTCTTCAGACCAATACACTGTACTTGCTGGGAACAGACGCCAGTGCTATTTGTCCTGTGTATGGCAATGGCAGCGCAATAGTGACTATTCTTACCATAAAACAACTCTTGCTCATAGGACCAGAAACTGCATGTGATTCCACTCCATTTAAGACTGGGAAACAAAAGCTAGCTCGCCTTACAATCAACACACTCTGCTTTAGCGAAAAGAGCATTCTTCTACTCTACTGTGTTTCCTATAGGGCCAGAACAGTGGGCTTGCTCAGAACAAAAGAACTGTGCTTCCTACACACACGGCCATATCTAGTTCAATTCTGCTTAGGAACCTGACAAGAACAGTAGATCCTCTTCAGTCCAGTACACTGTACTTGCTGGAAACAGACGCCCGTGCTATTTGTCCTGTGTATGGCAATGGCAGCGCAATAGTGTCTATTCTTACAATAAAACAACTCGAGCTCGTAGTACCAGAAACTGCATGTGATTCAACTCCATTTAGGACTGGGAAACAAACGCTAGCTCGCCTTACAAGAAACACACTCTTCTTTTGAGAAAAGAGCACTCTTCTACTCTACTGTGTTTCCTATAGGGCCAGAACAGTGAGCTTGATCAGAACATAAGAACTGTGCTTCCTAAACACACGGGCCATATCTAGTTCAACTCTGCTTAGGAAACTGACAAGAACAGTAGCTCCTCTTCCTTCCGATACACTGTACTTACTGGGAACAGACGCGAGTGCTATTTGCACTGTGTATGGCAATGGGAGTGCAATAGTGACTTTCCTTACCAGAAAACAACTCTTGCTCGTAGGACCAGACTGCATTTGATTAAACTCCATTTAAGACTGGGAAACAAACGCTAGCTTATCTTACAAGAAACACACTCTGCTTTTGAGAAAAGAGCACTCATCTACTCTACTGTGTTTCCTATAGGGCCAGAACAGTGAGCTTGCTCAGAACAAATGAACTGTGCTTCCTAGACACACGGGCCATATCTAGTTCAACTCTGCTTAGGAAACTGAGAAGAGCAGTAGCTCCTCTTCAGTCCAATAAACTGTACTTGCTGGGAACAGACGGGAGAGCTATTTGCACTGTATGGCAATGGGAGCGCAATAGTGACTTTCCTTACCAGAAAACAACTCTTGCTCGTAGGACCAGAAATTGCATGTGATTCAACTTCATTTAGGAATGGGAAACAAACGCTAGCTCGCCATACAAGAAACACACTCTGCTTTAGAGAAAAGAGCACTCTTCTACTCTACTGTGTTTCGTTTGGGGTCCAAACAGTGAGCTTGCTCAGAACAAAAGAACTGTGCTTCCTACACACACGGACCATATGTAGATCAACTCTGCTTAGGAAACTGACAAGAACAGTAGCTCCTCTTCAGACCAATACACTGTAATTGCTGGGAAAAGACGCGAGTGCTATTTGCACTGTGTATGGCAAAGGGAGCGCAATAGTGACTTTCCTTACCAGAAAACAAGTCTTGCTCGTAGGACCAGAAACTGCATGTGATTAAACTCCATTTAGGACTGGGAAACAAACGCTAGCTTGCCTTACAAAAAACACACTCTGCTTTTGAGAAAAGAGCACTCTTCTACTCTACTGTGTTTCCTATGGGGTCCGAACAGTGAGATTGCTCAGTACAAAAGAACTGTGCTTCCTACACACACGGAAATATCTAGTTCAATTTTGCTTAGGAACCTGACAATAACAGTAGATCCTCTTCAGTCCAATACACTGTACTTTCTGCGAACAGACGCCAGTGCTATTTGTCCTGTGTATGGCAATGGCAGCGCAATATTGACTTTCCTTTCCAGAGAAAAACTCTTGCTCGTAGTACGAGAAACTGCATGGGATTCAACTCCATTTAGGACTGGGAAACAAACGCTAGCTCGCCTTACAAGAAACACACTCTGCTTTAGAGAAAAGAGCACTCTTCTACTCCACTGTGTTTCCTATGGGGTCCAAACTGTGAGCTTGCTCAGAACAAAAGAACTGTGCTTCCTACACACACGGATCATATCTAGTTCAACTCTGCTTAGGAAACTGACAAGAACAGTAGCACCTATTCAGTCCAATACACTGTACTTACTGGGAACAGACGGGAGTGCTATTTGCACTCTGAATGGCAATGGGAGCGCAACGTGACTTTCCTTACCAGAAAACAACTCTTGTTCGTAGGACCAGAAACTTCATGTGATTCAACTCCATTTAGGACTAGGAAACAAACGCTAGCTCGCGTTACAAGAAACACACTCTGCTTTAGAGAAAAGAGCACTCTTCTACTCTACTGTGTTTCCTACGGGTTCCGAACAGTGAGCTTGCTCAGAACAAAAGAACTGTGCTTCCTACACACACGGCCATATCTAGTTCAATTCTGCTTAGGAAACTGACAAGAACAGTAGATCCTCTTCAGTCCAATACACTGTACTTGCTGGAAACAGATCCTAGTGCTATTTGTCCTGTGTATGGCAATGGCAGCGCAATAGTGACTCTTCTTACCAGAAAAGAACTCTTGCTCGTAGGACCAGAAACTGCATGTGATTCAACTCCATTTAGGACTGGGAAACAAACGCTAGCTCGCCTTACAAGAAACACACTCTTCTTTTGAGAAAAGAGCACTCTTCTACTCTACTGTGTTTCCTATAGGGCCAGAACAGTGAGCTTGCTCAGAACATAAGAACTGTGCTTACTACACACACGGGCCATATCTAGTTCAACTTTGCTTAGGAAACTGACAAGAACAGTAGCTCCTCTTCCTTCTGATACACTTTACTTGCTGGGAACAGACGCAAGTGCTATTTGCACTGTGTATGGCAATGGGAGTGCAATAGTGACTTTCCTTACCAGAAAACAACTCTTGCTCATAGGACCAGACTGCATTTGATTCAACTCCATTTAGGACTGGGAAACAAACGCTAGCTCGCCTTACAAGAAACACACTCTGCTTTTGAGAAAAGAGCACTCTTCTACTCTACTGTGTTTCCTATAGGGCCAGAACAGTGAGCTTGCTCAGAACAAATGAACTGTGCTTCCTAGACACACGGGCCATATCTAGTTCAACTCTGCTTTGGAAACTGAGAAGAGCAATAGCTCCTCTTCAGTCCAATACACTGTACTTGCTGGGAACAGACGGGAGAGCTATTTGAACTGTATGGCAATGGGAGGGCAATAGTGACTTTCCTTACCAGAAAACAACTCTTGCTCGTAGGACCAGAAATTGCATGTGATTCAACTTCATTTAGGAATGGGAAACAAACGCTAGCTCGCCTTACAAGAAACACACTCTGCTTTAGAGAAAAGAGCACTCTTCTACTCTACTGTGTTTCCTATGGGGTCCAAACAGTGAGCTTGCTCAGAACAAAAGAACTGTGCTTCCTACACACACGGACCATATGTAGATCAACTCTGCTTAGGAAACTGACAAGAACAGTAGCTCCTCTTCAGACCAATACACTGTAATTGCTGGGAAAAGACGCGAGTGCTATTTGCACTGTGTATGGCAAAGGGAGCGCAATAGTGACTTTCCTTTCCAGAAAACAACTCTTGCTCGTAGGACCAGAAACTGCATGTGATTCACCTCCATTTAGGACTGGGAAACAAACGCTAGCTTGCCTTACAAAAAAAACACTCTGCTTTTGAGAAAAGAGCACTCTTCTACTCTACTGTGTTTCCTATGGGGTCCGAACAGTGAGATTGCTCAGAACAAAAGAACTGTGCTTCCTACACACACGGAAATATCTAGTTCAATTTTGCTTAGGAACCTGACAATAACAGTAGATCCTCTTCAGTCCAATACACTGTACTTGCTGCGAACATACGCCAGTGCTATTTGTCCTGTGTATGGCAATGGCAGCGCAATATTGACTTTCCTTTCCAGAAAACAACTCTTGCTCGTAGTACGAGAAACTGCATGGGATTCAACTCCATTTAGGACTGGGAAACAAACGCTAGCTCGCCTTACAAGAAACACACTCTGCTTTAGAGAAAAGAGCACTCTTCTACTCCACTGTGTTTCCTATGGGGTCCAAACAGTGAGCTTGCTCAGAACAAAAGAACTGAGCTTCCTACACACACGGCCATATCTAGTTCAATTCTGCTTAGGAAACTGACAAGAACAGTAGATCCTCTTCAGTCCAATACACTGTACTTGCTGGGAACAGACCCTAGTGCTATTTGTCCTGTGTATGGCAATGGCAGCACAATAGTGACTCTTCTTACCAGAAAACAACTCTTGCTCGTAGGACCAGAAACTGCATGTGATTCAACTCCATTTAGTACTGGGAAACAAAGGCTAGCTCGCCTTACAAGAAACACACTCTGCTTTAGAGAAAAGAGCACTCTTCTACTCTACTGTGTTTCCTATAGGGTCCAAACAGTGAGCTTGCTCAGAACAAAAGAACTGTGCTTCCTACACACGGGCCATATCTAGTTCAACTCTGCTTAGGAACCTGACAAGAACAGTAGATCCTCTTCAGTCCAATACACTGTACTTGCTGGGAACAGAGGCCAGTGCTATTTGTACTGTGCATGGCATTTGGAGCGCAATAGTGACTCTTCTTACCAGAAAACAACTCTAGCTCGTAGGACCAAAAACTGCCTGTTACTCAACTCCATTTAGGACTGGGAAACAAACATGAGCTCGCCTGACAAGAAACACACTCTGCTTTAGAGAAAAGAGCACTCTTCTACTCTACTGTGTTTCCTATAGTGCCAGAAGAGTGAGCTTGCTCAGAACATAATAACTGTGCTTCCTAGACATACGGGCCATATCTATTTCAACTCTGCTTAGGAAACTGACAAGAACAGTAGCTCCTCTTCCTTCCGATACACTGTACTTGCTGGGAACAGACGGGAGTGCTATTTGCACTGTATGGCAATGGAGCACAAAAGTGACTTTCCTTACCAGAAAAAAACTCTTGCTCGTAGGACCAGAAATTGCATGTGACTCAAATCAATTTACGACTGGGAAACAAACGCTGGCTCGCCTTACAAGAAACACACTCTGCTTTAGAGAAAAGAGCACTCTTCTACTCTACTGTGTTTCCTATGGGGTCCAAACAGTGAGCTTGCTCAGAACAAAAAAACTGTGCTTCCTACACACATGGACCATATGTAGATCAACTCTGCTTAGGAACCTGACAAGAACAGTAGCTCCTCTTCAGTCCGATACACTGTACTTGCTGGAAACAGACGCGAGTGCTATTTGCACTGTGTATGACAATGGGAGTGCAATAGTGACTTTCCTTACCAGAAAACAAGTCTTGCTCGTAGGACCAGAAACTGCATGTGATTGAACTCCATTTAGGACTGGGAAGCAAACGCTAGCTCGTCTTACAAGAAACACACTCTGCTTTTGAGAAAAGAGCACTCATCTACTCTACTGTGTTTTCTATAGGGCCAGAACAGTGAGCTTGCTCAGAACATAAGAACTGTGCTTCCTACACACACGGGCCATATCTAGTTCAACTCTGCTTTGGAAACTGACAAGAACAGTAGCTCCTCTTCCTTCCGATACACTGTACTTGCTGGGAACAGACGGGAGTGCTATTTGCACTGTATGGCAATGGGAGCGCACAAGTGACTTTCATTACCAGAAAAAAACTCTTGCTCGTAGGACCAGAAATTGCATGTGATTCAACTCCATTTAGGACTGGGAAACAAACGCTGGCTCGCCTTACAAGAAACACACTCTGCTTTAGAGAAAAGAGCACTCTTCTACTCTACTGTGTTTCCTATGGGGTCCAAACAGTGAGCTTGCTCAGAACAAAAGAACTGTGCTTCCTACACACATGGACCATATGTAGATCAACTCTGCATAGGAAACTGACAAGAACAGTAGCTCCTCTTCAGACCAATACACTGTACTTGCTGGGAACAGACGCCAGTGCTATTTGTCCTGTGTATGGCAATGGCAGCGCAATAGTGTCTATTCTTACAATAAAACAACTCGAGCTCGTAGTACCAGAAACTGCATGTGATTCAACTCCATTTAGGACTGGGAAACAAACGCTAGCTCGCCTTACAAGAAACACACACTTCTTTTGAGAAAAGAGCACTCTTCTACTCTACTGTGTTTCCTATAGGGCCAGAACAGTGGGCTTGCTCAGAACAAAAGAACTGTGCTTCCTACAGACACGGCCATATCTAGTTCAATTCTGCTTAGGAACCTGACAAGAACAGTAGATCCTCTTCAGTCCAGTACACTGTACTTGCTGGAAACAGACGCCCGTGCTATTTGTCCTGTGTATGGCAATGGCAGCGCAATAGTGTCTATTCTTACAATAAAACAACTCGAGCTCGTAGTACCAGAAACTGCATGTGATTCAACTCCATTTAGGACTGGGAAACAAACGCTAGCTCGCCTTACAAGAAACACACACTTCTTTTGAGAAAAGAGCACTCTTCTACTCTACTGTGTTTCCTATAGGGCCAGAACAGTGAGCTTGCTCAGAACATAAGAACTGTGCTTCCTACACACACGGGCCATATCTAGTTCAACTCTGCTTAGGAAACTGACAAGAACAGTAGCTCCTCTTCCTTCCGATACACTGTACTTGCTGGGAACAGACGCGAGTGCTATTTGCACTGTGTATGGCAATGGGAGTGCAATAGTGACTTTCCTTACCAGAAAACAACTCTTGCTCGTAGGACCAGACTGCATTTGATTCAACTACATTTAGGACTGGGAAACAAACGCTAGCTTACCTTACAAGAAACACACTCTGCTTTTGAGAAAAGAGCACTCTTCTACTCTACTGTGTTTCCTATAGGGCCAGAACAGTGAGCTTGCTCAGAACATAATAACTGTGCTTCCTAGACATACGGGCCATATCTATTTCAACTCTGCTTAGGAAACTGACAAGAACAGTAGCTCCTCTTCCTTCCGATACACTGTACTTGCTGGGAACAGACGGGAGTGCTATTTGCACTGTATGGCAATGGGAGCGCAAAACTGAATTTCCTTACCAGAAAAAAACTCTTGCTCGTAGGACCAGAAATTGCATGTGACTCAAATCAATTTAGGACTGGGAAACAAACGCTGGCTCACCTTACAAGAAACACACTCTGCTTTAGAGAAAAGAGCACTCTTCTACTCTACTGTGTTTCCTATGGGGTCCAAACAGTGAGCTTGCTCAGAACAAAAGAACTGTGCTTCCTACACACATGGACCATATGTAGATCAACTCTGCTTAGGAACCTGACAAGAACAGTAGCTCCTCTTCAGTCCGATACACTGTACTTGCTGGAAACAGACGCGAGTGCTATTTGCACTGTGTATGACAATGGGAGTGCAATAGTGACTTTCCTTACCAGAAAACAACTCTTGCTCGTAGGACCAGAAACTGCATGTGATTGAACTCCATTTAGGACTGGGAAACAAACGCTAGCTCGTCTTACAAGAAACACACTCTGCTTTTGAGAAAAGAGCACTCATCTACTCTACTGTGTTTTCTATAGGGCCAGAACAGTGAGCTTGCTCAGAACATAAGAACTGTGCTTCCTACACACACGGGCCATATCTAGTTCAACTCTGCTATGGAAACTGACAAGAACAGTAGCTCCTCTTCCTTCCGATACACTGTACTTGCTGGGAACAGACGGGAGTGCTATTTGCACTGTATGGCAATGGGAGCGCACAAGTGACTTTCATTACCAGAAAAAAACTCTTGCTCGTAGGACCAGAAATTGCATGTGATTCAACTCCATTTAGGACTGGGAAACAAACGCTGGCTCGCCTTACAAGAAACACACTCTGCTTTAGAGAAAAGAGCACTCTTCTACTCTACTGTGTTTCCTATGGGGTCCAAACAGTGAGCTTGCTCAGAACAAAAGAACTGTGCTTCCTACACACATGGACCATATGTAGATCAACTCTGCATAGGAAACTGACAAGAACAGTAGCTCCTCTTCAGACCAATACACTGTACTTGCTGGGAACAGACGCCAGTGCTATTTGTCCTGTGTATGGCAATGGCAGCGCAATAGTGACTATTCTTACCATAAAACAACTCTTGCTCATAGGACCAGAAACTGCATGTGATTCCACTCCATTTAAGACTGGGAAACAAAAGCTAGCTCGCCTTACAATCAACACACTCTGCTTTAGCGAAAAGAGCATTCTTCTACTCTACTGTGTTTCCTATAGGGCCAGAACAGTGGGCTTGCTCAGAACAAAAGAACTGTGCTTCCTACACACACGGCCATATCTAGTTCAATTCTGCTTAGGAACCTGACAAGTACAGTAGATCCTCTTCAGTCCAGTACACTGTACTTGCTGGAAACAGACGCCCGTGCAATTTGTCCTGTGTATGGCAATGGCAGCGCAATAGTGTCTATTCTTACAATAAAACAACTCGAGCTCGTAGTACCAGAAACTGCATGTGATTCAACTCCATTTAGGACTGGGAAACAAACGCTAGCTCGCCTTACAAGAAACACACACTTCTTTTGAGAAAAGAGCACTCTTCTACTCTACTGTGTTTCCTATAGGGCCAGAACAGTGAGCTTGCTCAGAACATAAGAACTGTGCTTCCTACACACACGGGCCATATCTTGTTCAACTCTGCTTAGGAAACTGACAAGAACAGTAGCTCCTCTTCCTTCTGATACACTGTACTTGCTGGGAACAGACGCGAGTGCTATTTGCACTGTGTATGGCAAAGGGAGTGCAATAGTGACTTTCCTTACCAGAAAACAACTCTTGCTCGTAGGACCAGACTGCATTTGATTCAACTACATTTAGGACTGGGAAACAAACGCTAGCTTACCTTACAAGAAACACACTCTGCTTTTGAGAAAAGAGCACTCTTCTACTCTACTGTGTTTCCTATAGGGCCAGAACAGTGAGCTTGCTCAGAACAAATGAACTGTGCTTCCTAGACACACGGGCCATATCTAGTTCAACTCTGCTTAGGAAACTGAGAAGAGCAGTAGCTCCTCTTCAGTCCAATACACTGTACTTGCTGGGAACAGACGGGAGAGCTATTTGCACTGTATGGCAATGGGAGCGCAATAGTGACTTTCCTTACCAGAAAACAACTCTTGCTCATAGGACCAGAAATTGCATGTGATTCAACTTCATTTAGGAATGGGAAACAAACGCTAGCTCGCCTTACAAGAAACACACTCTGCTTTAGAGAAAAGAGCACTCTTCTACTCTACTGTGTTTCCTATGGGGTCCAAACAGTGAGCTTGCTCAGAACAAAAGAACTGTGCTTCCTACACACAGGAACCATATGTAGATCAACTCTGCTTAGGAAACTGACAAGAACAGTAGCTCGTCTTCAGACCAATACACTGTAATTGCTGGGAAAAGACGCGAGTGCTATTTACACTGTGTATGGCAAAGGGAGCGCAATAGTGACTTTCCTTACCAGAAAACAACTCTTGCTCGTAGGACCAGAAACTGCATGTGATTCAACTCCATTTAGGACTGGGAAACAAACGCTAGCTTGCCTTACAAAAAACACACACTGCTTTTGAGAAAAGAGCACTCTTCTACTCTACTGTGTTTCCTATGGGGTCCGAACAGTGAGATTGCTCAGAACAAAAGAACTGTGCTTCCTACACACACGGAAATATCTAGTTCAATTTTGCTTAGGAACCTGACAATAACAGTAGATCCTCTTCAGTCCAATACACTGTACTTTCTGCGAACAGACGCCAGTGCTATTTGTCCTGTGTATGGCAATGGCAGCGCAATATTGACTTTCCTTTCCAGAGAAAAACTCTTGCTCGTAGTACGAGAAACTGCATGGGATTCAACTCCATTTAGGACTGGGAAACAAACGCTAGCTCGCCTTACAAGAAACACACTCTGCTTTAGAGAAAAGAGCACTCTTCTACTCCACTGTGTTTCCTATGGGGTCCAAACTGTGAGCTTGCTCAGAACAAAAGAACTGTGCTTCCTACACACACGGATCATATCTAGTTCAACTCTGCTTAGGAAACTGACAAGAACAGTAGCACCTATTCAGTCCAATACACTGTACTTACTGGGAACAGACGGGAGTGCTATTTGCACTCTGAATGGCAATGGGAGCGCAACGTGACTTTCCTTACCAGAAAACAACTCTTGTTCGTAGGACCAGAAACTTCATGTGATTCAACTCCATTTAGGACTAGGAAACAAACGCTAGCTCGCGTTACAAGAAACACACTCTGCTTTAGAGAAAAGAGCACTCTTCTACTCTACTGTGTTTCCTACGGGTTCCGAACAGTGAGCTTGCTCAGAACAAAAGAACTGTGCTTCCTACACACACGGCCATATCTAGTTCAATTCTGCTTAGGAAACTGACAAGAACAGTAGATCCTCTTCAGTCCAATACACTGTACTTGCTGGAAACAGATCCTAGTGCTATTTGTCCTGTGTATGGCAATGGCAGCGCAATAGTGACTCTTCTTACCAGAAAAGAACTCTTGCTCGTAGGACCAGAAACTGCATGTGATTCAACTCCATTTAGGACTGGGAAACAAACGCTAGCTCGCCTTACAAGAAACACACTCTTCTTTTGAGAAAAGAGCACTCTTCTACTCTACTGTGTTTCCTATAGGGCCAGAACAGTGAGCTTGCTCAGAACATAAGAACTGTGCTTACTACACACACGGGCCATATCTAGTTCAACTTTGCTTAGGAAACTGACAAGAACAGTAGCTCCTCTTCCTTCTGATACACTTTACTTGCTGGGAACAGACGCAAGTGCTATTTGCACTGTGTATGGCAATGGGAGTGCAATAGTGACTTTCCTTACCAGAAAACAACTCTTGCTCATAGGACCAGACTGCATTTGATTCAACTCCATTTAGGACTGGGAAACAAACGCTAGCTCGCCTTACAAGAAACACACTCTGCTTTTGAGAAAAGAGCACTCTTCTACTCTACTGTGTTTCCTATAGGGCCAGAACAGTGAGCTTGCTCAGAACAAATGAACTGTGCTTCCTAGACACACGGGCCATATCTAGTTCAACTCTGCTTTGGAAACTGAGAAGAGCAATAGCTCCTCTTCAGTCCAATACACTGTACTTGCTGGGAACAGACGGGAGAGCTATTTGAACTGTATGGCAATGGGAGGGCAATAGTGACTTTCCTTACCAGAAAACAACTCTTGCTCGTAGGACCAGAAATTGCATGTGATTCAACTTCATTTAGGAATGGGAAACAAACGCTAGCTCGCCTTACAAGAAACACACTCTGCTTTAGAGAAAAGAGCACTCTTCTACTCTACTGTGTTTCCTATGGGGTCCAAACAGTGAGCTTGCTCAGAACAAAAGAACTGTGCTTCCTACACACACGGACCATATGTAGATCAACTCTGCTTAGGAAACTGACAAGAACAGTAGCTCCTCTTCAGACCAATACACTGTAATTGCTGGGAAAAGACGCGAGTGCTATTTGCACTGTGTATGGCAAAGGGAGCGCAATAGTGACTTTCCTTTCCAGAAAACAACTCTTGCTCGTAGGACCAGAAACTGCATGTGATTCACCTCCATTTAGGACTGGGAAACAAACGCTAGCTTGCCTTACAAAAAAAACACTCTGCTTTTGAGAAAAGAGCACTCTTCTACTCTACTGTGTTTCCTATGGGGTCCGAACAGTGAGATTGCTCAGAACAAAAGAACTGTGCTTCCTACACACACGGAAATATCTAGTTCAATTTTGCTTAGGAACCTGACAATAACAGTAGATCCTCTTCAGTCCAATACACTGTACTTGCTGCGAACATACGCCAGTGCTATTTGTCCTGTGTATGGCAATGGCAGCGCAATATTGACTTTCCTTTCCAGAAAACAACTCTTGCTCGTAGTACGAGAAACTGCATGGGATTCAACTCCATTTAGGACTGGGAAACAAACGCTAGCTCGCCTTACAAGAAACACACTCTGCTTTAGAGAAAAGAGCACTCTTCTACTCCACTGTGTTTCCTATGGGGTCCAAACAGTGAGCTTGCTCAGAACAAAAGAACTGAGCTTCCTACACACACGGCCATATCTAGTTCAATTCTGCTTAGGAAACTGACAAGAACAGTAGATCCTCTTCAGTCCAATACACTGTACTTGCTGGGAACAGACCCTAGTGCTATTTGTCCTGTGTATGGCAATGGCAGCACAATAGTGACTCTTCTTACCAGAAAACAACTCTTGCTCGTAGGACCAGAAACTGCATGTGATTCAACTCCATTTAGTACTGGGAAACAAAGGCTAGCTCGCCTTACAAGAAACACACTCTGCTTTAGAGAAAAGAGCACTCTTCTACTCTACTGTGTTTCCTATAGGGTCCAAACAGTGAGCTTGCTCAGAACAAAAGAACTGTGCTTCCTACACACGGGCCATATCTAGTTCAACTCTGCTTAGGAACCTGACAAGAACAGTAGATCCTCTTCAGTCCAATACACTGTACTTGCTGGGAACAGAGGCCAGTGCTATTTGTACTGTGCATGGCATTTGGAGCGCAATAGTGACTCTTCTTACCAGAAAACAACTCTAGCTCGTAGGACCAAAAACTGCCTGTTACTCAACTCCATTTAGGACTGGGAAACAAACATGAGCTCGCCTGACAAGAAACACACTCTGCTTTAGAGAAAAGAGCACTCTTCTACTCTACTGTGTTTCCTATAGTGCCAGAAGAGTGAGCTTGCTCAGAACATAATAACTGTGCTTCCTAGACATACGGGCCATATCTATTTCAACTCTGCTTAGGAAACTGACAAGAACAGTAGCTCCTCTTCCTTCCGATACACTGTACTTGCTGGGAACAGACGGGAGTGCTATTTGCACTGTATGGCAATGGAGCACAAAAGTGACTTTCCTTACCAGAAAAAAACTCTTGCTCGTAGGACCAGAAATTGCATGTGACTCAAATCAATTTACGACTGGGAAACAAACGCTGGCTCGCCTTACAAGAAACACACTCTGCTTTAGAGAAAAGAGCACTCTTCTACTCTACTGTGTTTCCTATGGGGTCCAAACAGTGAGCTTGCTCAGAACAAAAAAACTGTGCTTCCTACACACATGGACCATATGTAGATCAACTCTGCTTAGGAACCTGACAAGAACAGTAGCTCCTCTTCAGTCCGATACACTGTACTTGCTGGAAACAGACGCGAGTGCTATTTGCACTGTGTATGACAATGGGAGTGCAATAGTGACTTTCCTTACCAGAAAACAAGTCTTGCTCGTAGGACCAGAAACTGCATGTGATTGAACTCCATTTAGGACTGGGAAGCAAACGCTAGCTCGTCTTACAAGAAACACACTCTGCTTTTGAGAAAAGAGCACTCATCTACTCTACTGTGTTTTCTATAGGGCCAGAACAGTGAGCTTGCTCAGAACATAAGAACTGTGCTTCCTACACACACGGGCCATATCTAGTTCAACTCTGCTTTGGAAACTGACAAGAACAGTAGCTCCTCTTCCTTCCGATACACTGTACTTGCTGGGAACAGACGGGAGTGCTATTTGCACTGTATGGCAATGGGAGCGCACAAGTGACTTTCATTACCAGAAAAAAACTCTTGCTCGTAGGACCAGAAATTGCATGTGATTCAACTCCATTTAGGACTGGGAAACAAACGCTGGCTCGCCTTACAAGAAACACACTCTGCTTTAGAGAAAAGAGCACTCTTCTACTCTACTGTGTTTCCTATGGGGTCCAAACAGTGAGCTTGCTCAGAACAAAAGAACTGTGCTTCCTACACACATGGACCATATGTAGATCAACTCTGCATAGGAAACTGACAAGAACAGTAGCTCCTCTTCAGACCAATACACTGTACTTGCTGGGAACAGACGCCAGTGCTATTTGTCCTGTGTATGGCAATGGCAGCGCAATAGTGTCTATTCTTACAATAAAACAACTCGAGCTCGTAGTACCAGAAACTGCATGTGATTCAACTCCATTTAGGACTGGGAAACAAACGCTAGCTCGCCTTACAAGAAACACACACTTCTTTTGAGAAAAGAGCACTCTTCTACTCTACTGTGTTTCCTATAGGGCCAGAACAGTGGGCTTGCTCAGAACAAAAGAACTGTGCTTCCTACAGACACGGCCATATCTAGTTCAATTCTGCTTAGGAACCTGACAAGAACAGTAGATCCTCTTCAGTCCAGTACACTGTACTTGCTGGAAACAGACGCCCGTGCTATTTGTCCTGTGTATGGCAATGGCAGCGCAATAGTGTCTATTCTTACAATAAAACAACTCGAGCTCGTAGTACCAGAAACTGCATGTGATTCAACTCCATTTAGGACTGGGAAACAAACGCTAGCTCGCCTTACAAGAAACACACACTTCTTTTGAGAAAAGAGCACTCTTCTACTCTACTGTGTTTCCTATAGGGCCAGAACAGTGAGCTTGCTCAGAACATAAGAACTGTGCTTCCTACACACACGGGCCATATCTAGTTCAACTCTGCTTAGGAAACTGACAAGAACAGTAGCTCCTCTTCCTTCCGATACACTGTACTTGCTGGGAACAGACGCGAGTGCTATTTGCACTGTGTATGGCAATGGGAGTGCAATAGTGACTTTCCTTACCAGAAAACAACTCTTGCTCGTAGGACCAGACTGCATTTGATTCAACTACATTTAGGACTGGGAAACAAACGCTAGCTTACCTTACAAGAAACACACTCTGCTTTTGAGAAAAGAGCACTCTTCTACTCTACTGTGTTTCCTATAGGGCCAGAACAGTGAGCTTGCTCAGAACAAATGAACTGTGCTTCCTAGACACACGGGCCATATCTAGTTCAACTCTGCTTAGGAAACTGAGAAGAGCAGTAGCTCCTCTTCAGTCCAATACACTGTACTTGCTGGGAACAGACGGGAGAGCTATTTGCACTGTATGGCAATGGGAGCGCAATAGTGACTTTCCTTACCAGAAAACAACTCTTGCTCATAGGACCAGAAATTGCATGTGATTCAACTTCATTTAGGAATGGGAAACAAACGCTAGCTCGCCATACAAGAAACACACTCTGCTTTAGAGAAAAGAGCACTCTTCTACTCTACTGTGTTTCCTATGGGGTCCAAACAGTGAGCTTGCTCAGAACAAAAGAACTGTGCTTCCTACACACAGGAACCATATGTAGATCAACTCTGCTTAGGAAACAGACAAGAACAGTAGCTCCTCTTCAGACCAATACACTGTAATTGCTGGGAAAAGACGCGAGTGCTATTTACACTGTGTATGGCAAAGGGAGCGCAATAGTGACTTTCCTTACCAGAAAACAACTCTTGCTCGTAGGACCAGAAACTGCATGTGATTCAACTCCATTTAGGACTGGGAAACAAACGCTAGCTTGCCTTACAAAAAACACACACTGTTTTTGAGAAAAGAGCACTCTTCTACTCTACTGTGTTTCCTATGGGGTCCTAACAGTGAGATTGCTCAGAACAAAAGAACTGTGCTTCCTACACACACGGAAATATCTAGTTCAATTTTGCTTAGGAACCTGACAATAACAGTAGATCCTCTTCAGTCCAATACACTGTACTTTCTGCGAACAAACGCCAGTGCTATTTGTCCTGTGTATGGCAATGGCAGCGCAATATTGACTTTCCTTTCCAGAAAACAACTCTTGCTCGTAGTACGAGAAACTGCGTGGGATTCAACTCCATTTAGGACTGGGAAACAAACGCTAGCTCGCCTTACAAGAAACACACTCTGCTTTAGAGAAAAGAGCACTCTTCTACTCCACTGTGTTTCCTATGGGGTCCAAACAGTGAGCTTGCTCAGAACAAAAGAACTGTGCTTCCTACACACACGGATCATATCTAGTTCAACTCTGCTTAGGAAACTGACAAGAACAGTAGCACCTATTCAGTCCAATACACTGTACTTACTGGGAACAGACGGGAGTGCTATTTGCACTCTGAATGGCAATGGGAGCGCAACGTGACTTTCCTTACCAGAAAACAACTCTTGTTCGTAGGACCAGAAACTTCATGTGATTCAACTCCATTTAGGACTAGGAAACAAACGCTAGCTCGCGTTACAAGAAACACACTCTGCTTTAGAGAAAAGAGCACTCTTCTACTCTACTGTGTTTCCTACGGGGTCCGAACAGTGAGCTTGCTCAGAACAAAAGAACTGTGCTTCCTACACACACGGCCATATCTAGTTCAATTCTGCTTAGGAAACTGACAAGAACAGTAGATCCTCTTCAGTCCAATACACTGTACTTGCTGGAAACAGATCCTAGTGCTATTTGTCCTGTGTATGGCAATGGCAGCGCAATAGTGACTCTTCTTACCAGAAAACAACTCTTGCTCGTAGGACCAGAAACTGCATGTGATTCAACTCCATTTAGGACTGGGAAACAAACGCTAGCTCGCCTTACAAGAAACACACTCTTCTTTTGAGAAAAGAGCACTCTTCTACTCTACTGTGTTTCCTATAGGGCCAGAACAGTGAGCTTGCTCAGAACATAAGAACTGTGCTTACTACACACACGGGCCATATCTAGTTCAACTTTGCTTAGGAAACTGACAAGAACAGTAGCTCCTCTTCCTTCTGATACACTTTACTTGCTGGGA
Organism: Peromyscus eremicus; assembly: GCF_949786415.1. NCBI lineage: Eukaryota > Metazoa > Chordata > Mammalia > Rodentia > Cricetidae > Peromyscus > Peromyscus eremicus. Next base: position 163,903 of record NW_026734393.1, read on the forward strand.
ACAGACGCAAGTGCTATTTGCACTGTGTATGGCAATGGGAGTGCAATAGTGACTTTCCTTACCAGAAAACAACTCTTGCTCATAGGACCAGACTGCATTTGATTCAACTCCATTTAGGACTGGGAAACAAACGCTAGCTCGCCTTACAAGAAACACACTCTGCTTTAGAGAAAAGAGCACTCTTCTACTCTACTGTGTTTCCTATAGGGCCAGAACAGTGAGCTTGCTCAGAACAAATGAACTGTGCTTCCTAGACACACGGGCCATATCTAGTTCAACTCTTCTTTGGAAACTGAGAAGAGCAATAGCTCCTCTTCAGTCCAATACACTGTACTTGCTGGGAACAGACGGGGGAGCTATTTGCACTGTATGGCAATGGGAGGGCAATAGTGACTTTCCTTACCAGAAAACAACTCTTGCTCGTAGGACCAGAAACTGCATGTGATTCAACTCCATTTAGGACTGGGAAACAAACGCTAGCTCGCCTTACAAGAAACACACTCTGCTTTAGAGAAAAGAGCACTCTTCTACTCTACTGTGTTTCCTATAGGGTCCAAACAGTGAACTTGCTCAGAACAAAAGAACTGTGCTTCCTACACACGGGCCATATCTAGTTCAACTCTGCTTAGGAACCTGACAAGAACAGTAGATCCTCTTCAGTCCAATACACTGTACTTGCTGGGAACAGACGCCAGTGCTATTTGTACTGTGCATGGCATTTGGAGCGCAATAGTGACTCTTCTTACCAGAAAACAACTCTAGCTCGTAGGACCAAAAACTGCCTGTTACTCAACTCCATTTAGGACTGGGAAACAAACACGAGCTCGCCTGACAAGAAACACACTCTGCTTTAGAGAAAAGAGCACTCTTCTACTCTACTGTGTTTCCTATAGTGCCAGAAGAGTGAGCTTGCTCAGAACATAATAACTGTGCTTCCTAGACATACGGGCCATATCTATTTCAACTCTGCTTAGGAAACTGACAAGAACAGTAGCTCCTCTTCCTTCCGATACACTGTACTTGCTGGGAACAGACGGGAGTGCTATTTGCACTGTATGGCAATGGAACGCAAAAGTGACTTTCCTTACCAGAAAAAAACTCTTGCTCGTAGGACCAGAAATTGCATGTGACTCAAATCAATTTAGGACTGGGAAACAAACGCTGGCTCGCCTTACAAGAAACACACTCTGCTTTAGAGAAAAGAGCACTCTTCTACTCTACTGTGTTTCCTATGGGGTCCAAACAGTGAGCTTGCTCAGAACAAAAGAACTGTGCTTCCTACACACATGGACCATATGTAGATCAACTCTGCTTAGGAAACTGACAAGAACAGTAGCTCCTCTTCAGTCCGATACACTGTACTTGCTGGAAACAGACGCGAGTGCTATTTGCACTGTGTATGACAATGGGAGTGCAATAGTGACTTTCCTTACCAGAAAACAACTCTTGCTCGTAGGACCAGAAACTGCATGTGATTGAACTCCATTTAGGACTGGGAAACAAACGCTAGCTCGTCTTACAAGAAACACACTCTGCTTTTGAGAAAAGAGCACTCATCTACTCTACTGTGTTTTCTATAGGGCCAGAACAGTGAGCTTGCTCAGAACATAAGAACTGTGCTTCCTACACACACGGGACATATCTAGTTCAACTCTGCTTTGGAAACTGACAAGAACAGTAGCTCCTCTTCCTTCCGATACACTGTACTTGCTGGGAACAGACGGGAGTGCTATTTGCACTGTATGGCAATGGGAGCGCACAAGTGACTTTCATTACCAGAAAAAAACTCTTGCTCGTAGGACCAGAAATTGCATGTGATTCAACTCCATTTAGGACTGGGAAACAAACGCTGGCTCGCCTTACAAGAAACACACTCTGCTTTAGAGAAAAGAGCACTCTTCTACTCTACTGTGTTTCCTATGGGGTCCAAACAGTGAGCTTGCTCAGAACAAAAGAACTGTGCTTCCTACACACATGGACCATATGTAGATCAACTCTGCATAGGAAACTGACAAGAACAGTAGCTCCTCTTCAGACCAATAAACTGTACTTGCTGGGAACAGACGCCAGTGCTATTTGTCCTGTGTATGGCAATGGCAGCGCAATAGTGACTATTCTTACCATAAAACAACTCTTGCTCATAGGACCAGAAACTGCATGTGATTCCACTCCATTTAAGACTGGGAAACAAAAGCTAGCTCGCCTTACAATCAACACACTCTGCTTTAGCGAAAAGAGCATTCTTCTACTCTACTGTGTTTCCTATAGGGCCAGAACAGTGGGCTTGCTCAGAACAAAAGAACTGTGCTTCCTACACACACGGCCATATCTAGTTCAATTCTGCTTAGGAACCTGACAAGAACAGTAGATCCTCTTCAGTCCAGTACACTGTACTTGCTGGAAACAGACGCCCGTGCTATTTGTCCTGTGTATGGCAATGGCAGCGCAATAGTGTCTATTCTTACAATAAAACAACTCGAGCTCGTAGTACCAGAAACTGCATGTGATTCAACTCCATTTAGGACTGGGAAACAAACGCTAGCTCGCCTTACAAGAAACACACTTTTCTTTTGAGAAAAGAGCACTCTTCTACTCTACTGTGTTTCCTATGGGGTCCAAACAGTGAACTTGCTCAGAACAAAAGAACTGTGCTTCCTACACACACGAACCATATGTAGATCAACTCTGCTTAGGAAACTGACAAGAACAGTAGCTCGTCTTCAGACCAATACACTGTAATTGCTGGGAAAAGACGCAAGTGCTATTTACACTGTGTATGGCAAAGGGAGCGCAATAGTGACTTTCCTTACCAGAAAACAACTCTTGCTCGTAGGACCAGAAACTGCATGTGATTCAACTCCATTTAGGACTGGGAAACAAACGCTAGCTTGCCTTACAAAAAACACACTCTGCTTTTGAGAAAAGAGCACTCTTCTACTCTACTGTGTTTCCTATGGGGTCCGAACAGTGAGATTGCTCAGAACAAAAGAACTGTGCTTCCTACACACACGGAAATATCTAGTTCAATTTTGCTTAGGAACCTGACAATAACAGTAGATCCTCTTCAGTCCAATACACTGTACTTTCTGCGAACAGACGCCAGTGCTATTTGTCCTGTGTATGGCAATGGCAGCGCAATATTGACTTTCCTTTCCAGAAAACAACTCTTGCTCGTAGTACGAGAAACTGCATGGGATTCAACTCCATTTAGGACTGGGAAACAAACGCTGGCTCGCCTTACAAGAAACACACTCTGCTTTAGAGAAAAGAGCACTCTTCTACTCCACTGTGTTTCCTATGGGGTCCAAACAGTGAGCTTGCTCAGAACAAAAGAACTGTGCTTCCTACACACACGGATCATATCTAGTTCAACTCTGCTTAGGAAACTGACAAGAACAGTAGCACCTATTCAGTCCAATACACTGTACTTACTGGGAACAGACGGGAGTGCTATTTGCACTCTGAATGGCAATGAGAGCGCAACGTGACTTTCCTTACCAGAAAACAACTCTTGTTCGTAGGACCAGAAACTTCATGTGATTCAACTCCATTTAGGACTAGGAAACAAACGCTAGCTCGCCTTACAAGAAACACACTCTGCTTTAGAGAAAAGAGCACTCTTCTACTCTACTGTGTTTCCTACGGGGTCCGAACAGTGAGCTTGCTCAGAACAAAAGAACTGTGCTTCCTACACACACGGCCATATCTAGTTCAATTCTGCTTAGGAAACTGACAAGAACAGTAGATCCTCTTCAGTCCAATACACTGTACTTGCTGGAAACAGATCCTAGTGCTATTTGTCCTGTGTATGGCAATGGCAGCGCAATAGTGACTCTTCTTACCAGAAAACAACTCTTGCTCGTAGGACCAGAAACTGCATGTGATTCAACTCAATTTAGGACTGGGAAACAAACGCTAGCTCGCCTTACAAGAAACACACTCTTCTTTTGAGAAAAGAGCAATCTTCTACTCTACTGTGTTTCCTAAAGGGCCAGAACAGTGAGCTTGCTCAGAACATAAGAACTGTGCTTACTACACACACGGGCCATATCTAGTTCAACTCTGCTTAGGAAACTGACAAGAACAGTAGCTCCTCTTCCTTCTGATACACTTTACTTGCTGGGAACAGACGAGAGTGCTATTTGCACTGTGTATGGCAATGGGAGTGCAATAGTGACTTTCCTTACCAGAAAACAACTCTTGCTCATAGGACCAGACTGCATTTGATTCAACTCCATTTAGGACTGGGAAACAAACGCTAGCTCGCCTTACAAGAAACACACTCTGCTTTAGAGAAAAGAGCACTCTTCTACTCTACTGTGTTTCCTATAGTGCCAGAAGAGTGAGCTTGCTCAGAACATAATAACTGTGCTTCCTAGACATACGGGCCATATCTATTTCAACTCTGCTTAGGAAACTGACAAGAACAGTAACTCCTCTTCCTTCCGATACACTGTACTTGCTGGGAACAGACGGGAGTGCTATTTGCACTGTATGGCAATGGGAGCGCAAAAGTGACTTTCCTTACCAGAAAAAAACTCTTGCTCGTAGGACCAGAAATTGCATGTGATTCAACTCCATTTAGGACTGGGAAACAAACGCTGGCTCGCCTTACAAGAAACACACTCTGCTTTAGAGAAAAGAGCACTCTTCTACTCTACTGTGTTTCCTATGGGGTCCAAACAGTGAGCTTGCTCAGAACAAAAGAACTGTGCTTCCTACACACATGGACCATATGTAGATCAACTCTGCATAGGAAACTGACAAGAACAGTAGCTCCTCTTCAGACCAATACACTGTACTTGCTGGGAACAGACGCCAGTGCTATTTGTCCTGTGTATGGCAATGGCAGCGCAATAGTGACTATTCTTACCATAAAACAACTCTTGCTCATAGGACCAGAAACTGCATGTGATTCCACTCCATTTAAGACTGGGAAACAAAAGCTAGCTCGCCTTACAATCAACACACTCTGCTTTAGCGAAAAGAGCATTCTTCTACTCTACTGTGTTTCCTATAGGGCCAGAACAGTGGGCTTGCTCAGAACAAAAGAACTGTGCTTCCTACACACACGGCCATATCTAGTTCAATTCTGCTTAGGAACCTGACAAGAACAGTAGATCCTTTTCAGTCCAGTACACTGTACTTGCTGGAAACAGACGCCCGTGCTATTTGTCCTGTGTATGGCAATGGCAGCGCAATAGTGTCTATTCTTACAATAAAACAACTCGAGCTCGTAGTACCAGAAACTGCATGTGATTCAACTCCATTTAGGACTGGGAAACAAACGCTAGCTCGCCTTACAAGAAACACACTTTTCTTTTGAGAAAAGAGCACTCTTCTACTCTACTGTGTTTCCTATGGGGTCCAAACAGTGAGCTTGCTCAGAACAAAAGAACTGTGCTTCCTACACACATGGACCATATGTAGATCAACTCTGCTTAGGAACCTGACAAGAACAGTAGCTCCTCTTCAGTCCGATACACTGTACTTGCTGGAAACAGACGCGAGTGCTATTTGCACTGTGTATGACAATGGGAGTGCAATAGTGACTTTCCTTACCAGAAAACAACTCTTGCTCGTAGGACCAGAAACTGCATGTGATTGAACTCCATTTAGGACTGGGAAACAAACGCTAGCTCGTCTTACAAGAAACACACTCTGCTTTTGAGAAAAGAGCACTCATCTACTCTACTGTGTTTTCTATAGGGCCAGAACAGTGAGCTTGCTCAGAACATAAGAACTGTGCTTCCTACACACGGGCCATATCTAGTTCAACTCTGCTTTGGAAACTGACAAGAACAGTAGCTCCTCTTCCATCCGATACACTGTACTTGCTGGGAACAGACGGGAGTGCTATTTGCACTGTATGGCAATGGGAGCGCAAAAGTGACTTTCATTACCAGAAAAAAATTCTTGCTCGTAGGACCAGAAATTGCATGTGATTCAACTCCATTTAGGACTGGGAAACAAACGCTGGCTCGCCTTACAAGAAACACACTCTGCTTTAGAGAAAAGAGCACTCTTCTACTCTACTGTGTTTCCAATGGGGTCCAAACAGTGAGCTTGCTCAGAACAAAAGAACTGTGCTTCCTACACACATGGACCATATGTAGATCAACTCTGCATAGGAAACTGACAAGAACAGTAGCTCCTCTTCAGACCAATACACTGTACTTGCTGGGAACAGACGCCAGTGCTATTTGTCCTGTGTATGGCAATGGCAGCGCAATAGTGACTATTCTTACCATAAAACAACTCTTGCTCATAGGACCAGAAACTGCATGTGATTCCACTCCATTTAAGACTGGGAAACAAAAGCTAGCTCGCCTTACAATCAACACACTCTGCTTTAGCGAAAAGAGCATTCTTCTACTCTACTGTGTTTCCTATAGGGCCAGAACAGTGGGCTTGCTCAGAACAAAAGAACTGTGCTTCCTACACACACGGCCATATCTAGTTCAATTCTGCTTAGGAACCTGACAAGAACAGTAGATCCTCTTCAGTCCAGTACACTGTACTTGCTGGAAACAGACGCCCGTGCTATTTGTCCTGTGTATGGCAATGGCAGCGCAATAGTGTCTATTCTTACAATAAAACAACTCGAGCTCGTAGTACCAGAAACTGCATGTGATTCAACTCCATTTAGGACTGGGAAACAAACGCTAGCTCGCCTTACAAGAAACACACACTTCTTTTGAGAAAAGAGCACTCTTCTACTCTACTGTGTTTCCTATAGGGCCAGAACAGTGAGCTTGCTCAGAACATAAGAACTGTGCTTCCTACACACACGGGCCATATCTAGTTCAACTCTGCTTAGGAAACTGACAAGAACAGTAGCTCCTCTTCCTTCTGATACACTGTACTTGCTGGGAACAGACGCGAGTGCTATTTGCACTGTGTATGGCAAAGGGAGTGCAATAGTGACTTTCCTTACCAGAAAACAACTCTTGCTCGTAGGACCAGAAACTGCATGTGATTCAACTCCATTTAGGACTGGGAAACAAACGCTAGCTTGCCTTACAAAAAACACACACTGCTTTTGAGAAAAGAGCACTCTACTACTCTACTGTGTTTCCTATGGGGTCCGAACAGTGAGATTGCTCAGAACAAAAGAACTGTGCTTCCTACACACACGGAAATATCTAGTTCAATTTTGCTTAGGAACCTGACAATAACAGTAGATCCTCTTCAGTCCAATACACTGTACTTTCTGCGAACAGACGCCAGTGCTATTTGTCCTGTGTATGGCAATGGCAGCGCAATATTGACTTTCCTTTCCAGAAAACAACTCTTGCTCGTAGTACGAGAAACTGCATGGGATTCAACTCCATTTAGGACTGGGAAACAAACGCTAGCTCGCCTTACAAGAAACACACTCTGCTTTAGAGAAAAGAGCACTCTTCTACTCCACTGTGTTTCCTATGGGGTCCAAACAGTGAGCTTGCTCAGAACAAAAGAACTGTGCTTCCTACACACACGGATCATATCTAGTTCAACTCTGCTTAGGAAACTGACAAGAACAGTAGCACCTATTCAGTCCAATACACTGTACTTACTGGGAACAGACGAGAGTGCTATTTGCACTCTGAATGGCAATGGGAGCGCAACGTGACTTTCCTTACCAGAAAACAACTCTTGTTCGTAGGACCAGAAACTTCATGTGATTCAACTCCATTTAGGACTAGGAAACAAACGCTAGCTCGCCTTACAAGAAACACACTCTGCTTTAGAGAAAAGAGCACTCTTCTACTCTACTGTGTTTCCTACGGGGTCCGAACAGTGAGCTTGCTCAGAACAAAAGAACTGTGCTTCCTACACACACGGCCATATCTAGTTCAATTCTGCTTAGGAAACTGACAAGAACAGTAGATCCTCTTCAGTCCAATACACTGTACTTGCTGGGAACAGATCCTAGTGCTATTTGTCCTGTGTATGGCAATGGCAGCGCAATAGTGACTCTTCTTTCCAGAAAACAACTCTTGCTCGTAGGACCAGAAACTGCATGTAATTCAACTCCATTTAGGACTGGGAAAAAAACGCTAGCTCGCCTTACAAGAAACACACTCTGCTTTAGAGAAAAGAGCACTCTTCTACTCTACTGTGTTTCCTATGGGGTCCAAACAGTGAGCTTGCTCAGAACAAAAGAACTGTGCTTCCTACACACGGGCCATATCTAGTTCAACTCCGCTTAGGAACCTGACAAGAACAGTAGCTCCTCTTCAGTACGATACACTGTACTTGCTGGAAACAGACGCGAGTGCTATTTGCACTGTGTATGGCAATGGGAGTGCAATAGTGACTGTCCTTTCCAGAAAACAACTCTTGCTCATAGGACCAGAAACTGCGTGTGATTGAACTCCATTTAGGACTGGGAAACAAACGCTAGCTCGTCTTACAAGAAACACACTCTGCTTTTGAGAAAAGAGCACTCATCTACTCTACTGTGTTTTCTACAGGGCCAGAACAGTGAGCTTGCTCAGAACATAAGAACTGTGCTTGCTACACACACGGGCCATATCTAGTTCAACTCTGCTTAGGAAACTGACAAGAACAGTAGCTCCTCTTCCTTCCGATACACTGTACTTGCTGGGAACAGACGGGAGTGCTATTTGCACTGTATGGCAATGGGAGCGCAATAGTGACTTTCCTTACCAGAAAAAAACTCTTGCTCATAGGACCAGAAATTGCATGTGATTCAACTATATTTAGGACTGGGAAACAAACGCTGGCTCACCTTAGAAGAAACACACTCTGCTTTAGAGAAAAGAGCACTCTTCTACTCTACTGTGTTTCCTATGGGGTCCATACAGTGAGCTTGCTCAGAACAAAAGAACTGTGCTTCCTACACACATGGACCATATGTAGATCAACTCTGCTTAGGAAACTGACAAGAACAGTAGCTCCTCTTCAGACCAATACACTGTACTTGCTGGGAACAGACTCGAGTGCTATTTGCACTGTGTATGGCATTTGGAGCACAATAGTGACTCTTCCTACCAGAAAACATCTCTTGCTCATAGGACCAAAAACTGCATGTGACTCAACTCCATTTAGGACTGGGAAACAAACGCTAGCTTCCCTTACAAAAAACACACTCTGCTTTTGAGAAAAGAGCACTCTTCTACTCTACTGTGTTTCCTATGGGGTCCGAACAGTGAGCTTGCTCAGAACAAAAGAACTGTGCTTCCTACACACACGGCCATATCTAGTTCAATTCTGCTTAGGAACCTGACAAGAACAGTAGCTCCTCTTCAGTCCGATACACTGTACTTGCTGGGAACAGACGCCAGTGCTATTTGTCCTGTGTATGGCAATGGCAGCGCAATAGTGACTATTCTTACCATAAAACAACTCTTGCTCATAGGACCAGAAACTGCATGTGATTCCACTCCATTTAAGACTGGGAAACAAAAGCTAGCTCGCCTTAAAATCAACACAATCTGCTTTAGCGAAAAGAGCATTCTTCTACTCTACTGTGTTTCCTATAGGGCCAGAACAGTGGGCTTGCTCAGAACAAAAGAACTGTGCTTCCTACACACACGGCCATATCTAGTTCAATTCTGCTTAGGAACCTGACAAGAACAGTAGATCCTCTTCAGTCCAGTACACTGTACTTGCTGGAAACAGACGCCCGTGCTATTTGTCCTGTGTATGGCAATGGCAGCGCAATAGTGTCTATTCTTACCAGAAAACAACTCTTGCTCGTAGGACAAAAAACTGCATGTGACTCAACTCCATTTAGGACTGGGAAACCAACTCTAGCTCGCCTTACAAGAAACACACTCTGCTTTTGAGAAAAGAGGACTCTTCTACTCTACTGTGTTTCCTATAGGGCCAGAACAGTGAGCTTGCTCAGAACAAATGAACTGTGCTTCCTAGACACACGGGTCTTATCTACTTCAACTCTGCTTAGGAAACTGACAAGAAGAGTAGCTCCTGTTCAGTCCGATACAGTGTACTTGCTCGGAACAGACGCGAGTGCTATTTGCACTGTGTATGGCAATGGGAGCGCAATAGTGACTTTCCTTACCAGAAAACAACTCTTGCTCGTAGGACCAGAAACTGCATGTGATTCAACTCCGTTTAGCACTGGGAAACAAATGCTAGCACGCCTTACATGAAACACACTCTGCTTTTGAGAAAAGAGCACTCTTCTACTCTATTGTGTTTCCTATGGGGTCCGAACAGTGAGCTTGCTCAGAACATAATAACTGTGCTTCCTACACACCTGGGCCATATCTAGTTCAACTCTGCTTAGGAAACTGACAAGAACAGTAGCTCCTCTTCAGTCTGATACACTGTACTTGGTGGGAACAGATGCGAGTGCTATTTGCACTCTGTATGGCATTTGGAGCACAATAGTGACTCTTCTTACCAGAAAACAACTCTTGCTCGTAGGACCAGAAACTTCATGTGATTCAACTCCATTTAGGACTAGGAAACAAACGCTAGCTCGCCTTACAAGAAACACACTCTGCTTTAGAGAAAAGAGCACTCTTCTACTCTACTGTGTTACCTATGGGGTCCGAACAGTGAGCTTGCTCAGAACAAAAGAACTGTGCTTCCTACACACATGGCCATATCTAGTTCAATTCTGCTTAGGAAACTGACAAGAACAGTAGATCCTCTTCAGTCCAATACACTGTACTTGCTGGGAACAGATCCTAGTGCTATTTGTCCTGTGTATGGCAATGGCAGCGCAATAGTGACTCTTCTTACCAGAAAACAACTCTTGCTCGTAGGACCAGAAACTGCATGTGATTCAACTCCATTTAGGACTGGGAAACAAACGCTAGCTCGCCTTACAAGAAACACACTCTTCTTTTGAGAAAAGAGCACTCTTCTACTCTACTGTGTTTCCTATATGGCCAGAACAGTGAGCTTGCTCAGAACATAAGAACTGTGCTTACTACACACACGGGCCATATCTAGTTCAACTCTGCTTAGGAAACTGACAAGAACAGTAGCTCCTCTTCCTTCTGATACACTGTACTTGCTGGGAACAGACGCGAGTGCTATTTGCACTGTGTATGGCAATGGGAGTGCAATAGTGACTTTCCTTACCAGAAAACAACTCTTGCTCATAGGACCAGACTGCATTTGATTCAACTCCATTTAAGACTGGGAAACAAACGCTAGCTCGCCTTACAAGAAACACACTCTGCTTTTGAGAAAAGAGCACTCTTCTACTCTACTGTGTTTCCTATAGGGCCAGAACAGTGAGCTTGCTCAGAACAAATGAACTGTGCTTCCTAGACACACGGGCCATATCTAGTTCAACTCTGCTTAGGAAACTGACAAGAACAGTAGCTCCTCTTCAGACCGATACACTGTAATTGCTGGGAAAAGACGCGAGTGCTATTTGCACTGTGTATGGCAAAGGGAGCGCAATAGTGACTTTCCTTTCCAGAAAACAACTCTTGATCGTAGGACCAGAAACTGCATGTGATTAAACTCCATTTAGGACAGGGAAACAAACGCTAGCTTGCCTTACAAAAAACACACTCTGCTTTTGAGAAAAGAGCACTCTTCTACCCTACTGTGTTTCCTATGGGGTCCGAACAGTGAGATTGCTCAGAATAAAAGAACTGTGCTTCCTACACACACGGAAATATCTAGTTCAATTTTGCTTAGGAACCTGACAATAACAGTAGATCCTCTTCAGTCCAATACACTGTACTTGCTGTGAACATACGCCAGTGCTATTTGTCCTGTGTATGGCAATGGCAGCGCAATATTGACTTTCCTTTCCAGAAAACAACTCTTGCTCGTAGTACGAGAAACTGCATGGGATTCAACTCCATTTAGGACTGGGAAACAAACGCTAGCTCGCCTTACAAGAAACACACTCTGCTTTAGAGAAAAGAGCACTCTTCTACTCCACTGTGTTTCCTATGGGGTCCAAACAGTGAGCTTGCTCAGAACAAAAGAACTGTGCTTCCTACACACACGGATCATATCTAGTTCAACTCTGCTTAGGAAACTGACAAGAACAGTAGCACCTATTCAGTCCAATACACTGTACTTACTGGGAACAGACGAGAGTGCTATTTGCACTCTGAATGGCAATGGGAGCGCAATAGTGACTTTCCTTACCAGAAAACAACTCTTGTTCGTAGGACCAGAAACTTCATGTGATTCAACTCCATTTAGGACTAGGAAACAAACGCTAGCTCGCCTTACAAGAAACACACTCTGCTTTAGAGAAAAGAGCACTCTTCTACTCTACTGTGTTTCCTACGGGGTCCGAACAGTGAGCTTGCTCAGAACAAAAGAACTGTGCTTCCTACACACACGGCCATATCTAGTTCAATTCTGCTTAGGAAATTGACAAGAACAGTAGATCCTCTTCAGTCCAATACACTGTACTTGCTGGGAACAGATCCTAGTGCTATTTGTCCTGTGTATGGCAATGGCAGCGCAATAGTGACTCTTCTTACCAGAAAACAACTCTTGCTCATAGGACCAGAAACTGCATGTGATTCAACTCCATTTAGGACTGGGAAACAAATGCTAGCTCGCCTTACAAGAAACACACTCTTCTTTTGAGAAAAGAGCACTCTTCTACTCTACTGTGTTTCCTATATGGCCAGAACAGTGAGCTTGCTCAGAACATAAGAACTGTGCTTACTACACACACGGGCCATATCTAGTTCAACTCTGCTTAGGAAACTGACAAGAACAGTAGCTCCTCTTCCTTCTGATACACTGTACTTGCTGGGAACAGACGCGAGTGCTATTTGCACTGTGTATGGCAATGGGAGTGCAATAGTGACTTTCCTTACCAGAAAACAACTCTTGTTCGTAGGACCAGACTGCATTTGATTCAACTCCATTTAGGACTGGGAAACAAACGCTAGCTCGCCTTACAAGAAACACACTCTGCTTTTGAGAAAAGAGCACTCTTCTACTCTACTGTGTTTCCTATAGGGCCAGAACAGTGAGCTTGCTCAGAACAAATGAACTGTGCTTCCTAGACACACGGGCCATATCTAGTTCAACTCTGCTTTGGAAACTGAGAAGAGCAGTAGCTCCTCTTCAGTCCAATACACTGTACTTGCTGGGAACAGAAGGGAGTGCTATTTGCACTGTATGGCAATGGGAGGGCAATAGTGACTTTCCTTACCAGAAAACAACTCTTGTTCGTAGGACCAGAAATTGCATGTGATTCAACTTCATTTAGGAATGGGAAACAAACGCTAGCTCGCCTTACAAGAATAACACTCTGCTTTTGAGAAAAGAGCACTCTTCTACTCTACTGTGTTTCCTATGGGGTCCAAACAGTGAGCTTGCTCAGAACAAAAGAACTGTGCTTCCTACACACGGGCCATATCTAGTTCAACTTTGCTTAGGAAACTGACAAGAACAGTAGCTCCTATTCAGTCCAATACACTGTACTTGCTGGGAACAGACGCGAGTGCTATTTGTACTGTGCATGGCATTTGGAGCGCAATAGTGACTCTTCTTACCAGAAAACAACTCTTGCTCCTAGGACCAAAACTGCCTGTTACTCAACTCCATTTAGGACTGGGAAACAAACACGAGCTCGCCTGACAAGAAACACACTCTGCTTTAGAGAAAAGAGCACTCTTCTACTCTACTGTGTTTCCTATAAGGCCAGAACAGTGAGCTTGCTCAGAACATAATAACTGTGCTTCCTAGACACACGGGCCATATCTATTTCAACTCTGCTTAGGAAACTGACAGGAACAGTAGCTCCTCTTCAGTCAGATACACTGTACTTGCTGAGAACAGACGCGAGTGCTATTTGCACTGTGTATGGCAATTGAAGCACGATAGTGACTCGTCTTACCAGAAAACAACTCTTGCTCGTAGGACCAGAAACTGCATGTGACTCAACTCCATTTAGGACTGGGAAACAAACTCTAGCTCTCCTTACAAGAATCACACTCTGCTTTGGAGAAAAGAGCACTCTTCTTCTCTACTGTGTTTCCGATAGGGCCAGAACAGTGATCTTGCTCAGAACATAAGAAATGTGCTTCCTACACACACGGACCTTATCTAGTTCAACTCTGCTTAGGAACCTGACAAGAACAGTAGCTCCTCTTCAGTCCGATACACTGTACTTACTGGGAACAGACGCGAGTGCTATTTGCACTGTGTATGGCAATGGGAGTGCAATAGTGACTGTCCTTTCCAGAAAACAACTCTTGCTCATAGGACCAGAAACTGCATGTGATTGAACTCCATTTAGGACTGGGAAACAAACGCTAGCTCGTCTTACAAGAAACACACTCTGCTTTTGAGAAAAGAGCACTCATCTACTCTACTGTGTTTTCTACAGGGCTAGAACAGTGAGCTTGCTCAGAACAAAAGAACTGTGCTTCCTACACACATGGCCATATCTAGTTTAATTCTGCTTAGGAAACTGACAAGAACAGTAGATCCTCTTCAGACCAATACACTGTACTTGCTGGGAACAGATCCTAGTGCTATTTGTCCTGTGTATGGCAATGGCAGCGCAATAGTGACTCTTCTTACCAGAAAACAACTCTTGCTCGTAGGACCAGAAACTGCATGGGATTCAACTCCATTTAGGACTGGGAAACAAACGCTAGCTCGCCTTACAAGAAACACACTCTTCTTTTGAGAAAAGAGCACTCTTCTACTCTACTGTGTTTCCTATATGGCCAGAACAGTGAGCTTGCTCAGAACATAAGAACTGTGCTTACTACACACACGGGCCATATCTAGTTCAACTCTGCTTAGGAAACTGACAAGAACAGTAGCTCCTCTTCCTTCTGATACACTGTACTTGCTGGGAACAGACGCGAGTGCTATTTGCACTGTGTATGGCAATGGGAGTGCAATAGTGACTTTCCTTACCAGAAAACAACTCTTGCTTGTAGGACCAGACTGCATTTGATTCAACTCCATTTAGGACTGGGAAACAAACGCTAGCTAGCCTTACAAGAAACACACTCTGCTTTTGAGAAAAGAGCACTCTTCTACTCTACTGTGTTTCCTATAGGGCCAGAACAGTGAGCTTGCTCAGAACAAATGAATTGTGCTTCCTAGACACACGGGCCATATCTAGTTCAACTCTGCTTTGGAAACTGAGAAGAGCAGTAGCTCCTCTTCAGTCCAATACACTGTACTTGCTGGGAACAGACGGGAGTGCTGTTTGCACTGTATGGCAATGGGAGGGCAATAGTGACTTTCCTTATCAGAAAACAACTCTTGCTCGTAGGACCAGAAATTGCATGTGATTCAACTTCATTTAGGAATGGGAAACAAACGCTAGCTCGCCTTACAAGAATCACACTCTGCTTTTGAGAAAAGAGCACTCTTCTACTCTACTGTGTTTCCTATGGGGTCCAAACAGTGAGCTTGCTCAGAACAAAAGAACTGTGCTTCCTACACACGGGCCATATCTAGTTCAATTCTGCTTAGGAACCTGACAAGAACAGTAGATCCTCTTCAGTCCAGTACACTGTACTTGCTGGGAACAGACGCGAGTGCTATTTGTACTGTGCATGGCATTTGGAGCGCAATAGTGACTCTTCTTACCAGAAAACAACTCTTGCTCCTAGGACCAAAACTGCCTGTTACTCAACTCCATTTAGGACTGGGAAACAAACACGAGCTCGCCTGACAAGAAACACACTCTGCTTTAGAGAAAAGAGCACTCTTCTACTCTACTGTGTTTCCTATAAGGCCAGAACAGTGAGCTTGCTCAGAACATAATAACTGTGCTTCCTAGACACACGGGCCATATCTATTTCAACTCTGCTTAGGAAACTGACAGGAACAGTAGCTCCTCTTCAGTCAGATACACTGTACTTGCTGAGAACAGACGCGAGTGCTATTTGCACTGTGTATGGCAATTGAAGCACGATAGTGACTCGTCTTACCAGAAAACAACTCTTGCTCGTAGGACCAGAAACTGCATGTGACTCAACTCCATTTAGGACTGGGAAACAAACTCTAGCTCTCCTTACAAGAATCACACTCTGCTTTGGAGAAAAGAGCACTCTTCTTCTCTACTGTGTTTCCGATAGGGCCAGAACAGTGAGCTTGCTCAGAACATAAGAACTGTGCTTACTACACACACGGGCCATATCTAGTTCAACTCTGCTTAGGAAACTGACAAGAACAGTAGCTCCTCTTCCTTCTGATACACTGTACTTGCTGGGAACAGACGCGAGTGCTATTTGCACTGTGTATGGCAATGGGAGTGCAATAGTGACTTTCCTTACCAGAAAACAACTCTTGCTTGTAGGACCAGACTGCATTTGATTCAACTCCATTTAGGACTGGGAAACAAACGCTAGCTAGCCTTACAAGAAACACACTCTGCTTTTGAGAAAAGAGCACTCTTCTACTCTACTGTGTTTCCTATAGGGCCAGAACAGTGAGCTTGCTCAGAACAAATGAATTGTGCTTCCTAGACACACGGGCCATATCTAGTTCAACTCTGCTTTGGAAACTGAGAAGAGCAGTAGCTCCTCTTCAGTCCAATACACTGTACTTGCTGGGAACAGAAGGGAGTGCTATTTGCACTGTATGGCAATGGGAGGGCAATAGTGACTTTCCTTACCAGAAAACAACTCTTGCTCGTAGGACCAGAAATTGCATGTGATTCAACTTCATTTAGGAATGGGAAACAAACGCTAGCTCGCCTTACAAGAATCACACTCTGCTTTTGAGAAAAGAGCACTCTTCTACTCTACTGTGTTTCCTATGGGGTCCAAACAGTGAGCTTGCTCAGAACAAAAGAACTGTGCTTCCTACACACGGGCCATATCTAGTTCAATTCTGCTTAGGAACCTGACAAGAACAGTAGATCCTCTTCAGTCCAGTACACTGTACTTGCTGGAAACAGACGCCAGTGCTATTTGTCCTGTGTATGGCAATGGCAGCGCAATAGTGTCTATTCTTACCAGAAAACAACTCTTGCTCGTAGGACAAAAAACTGCATGTGACCCAACTCCATTTAGGACTGGGAAACCAACTCTAGCTCGCCCTACAAGTTACTCACTCTGCTTTTGAGAAAAGAGGACTCTTCTACTCTACTGTGTTTCCTATAGGGCCAGAACAGTGAGCTTGCTCAGAACAAATGAACTGTGCTTCCTAGACACACGGGCCATATCTAGTTCAACTCTGCTTAGGAAACTGACAAGAAGAGTAGCTACTGTTCAGTCCGATACAGTGTACTTGCTCGGAACAGACGCGAGTGCTATTTGCACTGTGTATGGCAATGGGAGCACAATAGTGACTTTCCTTACCAGAAAACAACTCTTGCTCGTAGGACCAGAAACTGCATGTGATTCAACTCCGTTTAGCACTGGGAAACAAATGCTAGCACGCCTTACGTGAAACACACTCTGCTTTTGAGAAAAGAGCACTCTTCTACTCTATTGTGTTTCCTATGGGGTCCGAACAGTGAGCTTGCTCAGAACATAATAACTGTGCTTCCTACACACATGGGCCATATCTAGTTCAACTCTGCTTAGGAAACTGACAAGAACAGTAGCTCCTCTTCAGTCTGATACACTGTACTTGGTGGGAACAGATGCGAGTGCTATTTGCACTGTGCGTGGCAAAGGGAGCGCAATAGTGACTTTCCTTACCAGAAAACAACTCCTACTCCTAGGACCACAAACTGCATGTGATTCAACTCCATTTATGACTGGGAAACAAATGCTAGCTCGCCTTACAAGAAACACTCTCTGCTTTTGAGAAAAGAGCACTCTTCTACTCTACTGTGTTTCCTATGGGGTCCAAACAGTGGGCTTGCTCAGAACAAAGAACTGTGCTTTCTACACACATGGACCATATCTAGTTCAACTCTGCTTAGGAAACTGACAAGAACAGTAGCTCCTCTTCAGTCCGATACACAGTACTTGCTGGGAACAGACGCGAGTGCTATTTGCACTGTGTATGGCATTTGGAGCACAATAGTGACTCTTCTTACCAGAAAACAACTCTTGCTCATAGGACCAAAAACTGCATGTGACTCGCCTCCATTTAGGACTGGGAAACAAACGCTAGCTCGCCTTACAAGAAACACACTCTGCTTTTGAGAAAAGAGCACTCTTCTACTCTACTGTGTTTGCTATGGTGTCCAAACAGTGAGCTTGCTCAGAACATAATAACTGTGCTTCCTACACACACGGGCCATATCTACTTCAAATCTGCTTAGGAAACTGACAAGAACAGTAGCTCCTCTTCAGTCCGATACACTGTACTTGCTGAGAACAGATGCGAGTGCTATTTGCACTGTGTATGGAAATTGGAGCACAATAGTGACTCGTCTTACTAGAAAACAACTCTTGCTCGTAGGACAAAAAACTGCATGGGACTCAACTCCATTTAGGACTGGGAAACAAACTCTAGCTTGCCTTACAAGAAACACACTCTGCTTTTGAGAAAAGGGCACTGTTCTACTCTACTGTGTTTCTATAGGGCCAGAACAGTGAGCTTGCTCAGAACAAATGAATTGTGCTTCCTAGACACACGGGCCATATCTACTTCAACTCTGCTTAAGAAACTGAGAAGAACAGTAGCTCTTCTTCAGTAGAATACACTGTACTTGCTGGGAACAGACTGGAGTGCTATTTGCACTGTGTATGGCAATGGGAGCGCAATAGTGACTTTCCTTACCAGAAAATATCTCTTGCTCATAGGACCAGAATCTGCATGTGATTCAACTCCATTTAGGACTGGGAAACAAAAGCTAGCTCGCCTTACAAGAAACACACTCTGCTTTAGAGAAAAGAGCACTCTTCTACTCTACTGTGTTTCCTATGGGGTCCAAACACTGAGCTTGCTCAGAACAAAGAACTGTGCTTCCTACACACACGGACCATATGTAGTTCAACTTTGCTTAGGAAACTGACAAGAACGGTAGCTCCTCTTCAGTCCAATACACTGTACTTGCTGGGAACAGACACGAGTGCTATTTGCACTGTGTATGGCAATGAGCGCAATAGTGACTTTCCTTACCAAAAACAACTCTTGCTCGTAGGAACACAAACTGCATGTGATTCAACGCCATTTAGGACTGGGAAACAAATGCTAGCTCGCCTTACAAGAAACGCTCTCTGCTTTTGAGAAAAGAGCACTCTTCTACTCTACTGTGTTTCCTATGGGGTCCAAACAGTGGGCTTGCTCAGAACAAAGAACTGTGCTTCCCACACACATGGACCATATCTAGTTCAACTCTGCTTAGGAAACTGACAAGAACAGTAGCTCCTCTTCAGTCCAATACACTGTACTTGCTGGGAACAGACGGGAGAGCTATTTGCACTGTATGGCAATGGGAGCGCAATAGTGACTTTCCTTACCAGAAAACAACTCTTGCTCGTAGGACCAGAAATTGCATGTGATTCAACTTCATTTAGGAATGGGAAACAAACGCTAGCTCACCTTACAAGAAACACACTCTGCTTTAGAGAAAAGAGCACTCTTCTACTCTACTGTGTTTCCTATGGGGTCCAAACAGTGAGCTTGCTCAGAACAAAAGAACTGTGCTTCCTACACACACGGACCATATGTAGATCAACTCTGCTTAGGAAACTGACAAGAACAGTAGCTCCTCTTCAGACCAATGCACTGTAATTGCTGGGAAATGACGCGAGTGCTATTTGCACTGTGTATGGCAAAGGGAGCACAATAGTGACTTTCCTTACCAGAAAACAACTCTTGCTCGTAGGACCAGAAACTGCATGTGATTCAACTCCATTTAGGACTGGGAAACAAACGCTAGCTTGCCTTACAAAAAACACACTCTGCTTTTGAGAAAAGAGCACTCTTCTACTCTACTGTGTTTCCTATGGGGTCCAAACAGTGAGATTGCTCAGAACAAAAGAACTGTGATTCCTACACACACGGACATATCTAGTTCAATTCTGCTTAGGACACTGACAAGAACAGTAGATCCTCTTCAGTCCAATACACTGTGCTTGCTGGGAACAGACGCCAGTGCTATTTGTCCTGTGTATGGCAATGGCAGCGCAATAGTGACTCTTCTTAACATAAAACAACTCTTGCTCATAGGACCAGAAACTGCATGTGATTCAACTCCATTTAAGACTGGGAAACAAAGGCTAGCTCGCCTTACAAGAAACACACTCTGCTTTAGAGAAAAGAGCACTCTTCTATTATACTGTGTTTCCTATAGGGCCAGAACAGTGAGCTTGCTCAGAACAAAAGAACTGTGTTTCCTACACACACGGGCCATATCTAGTTCAACTCTGCTTAGGACACTGACAAGAACAGTAGTACCTTTTTAGTCCAATACACTGTGCTTGCTGGGAACAGACGCGAGTGCTATTTGCACTGTGTATGGCATTTGCAGCACAATAGTGACTCTTCTTACCAGAAAACAACTCTTGCTCGTAGGACAAAAAACTGCATGTGACTCAACTCCATTTAGGACTGGGAAACCAACTCTAGCTCGCCTTACAAGAAACATACTCTGCTTTTGAGAAAAGAGGACTCTTCTACTCCACTGTGTTTCCTATAGGGCCAGAAGAGTGAGCTTGCTCAGAACAAATGAACTGTGCTTCCTAGACACACGGGCCATATCTAGTTCAACTCTGCTTAGGAAACTGACAAGAAGAGTAGCTCCTGTTCAGTCCGATACAGTGTACTTGCTCGGAACAGACGCGAGTGCTATTTGCACTGTGTATGGCAATGGGAGCGCAATAGTGACTTTCCTTACCAGAAAACAACTCCTGCTCGTAGGACCAGAAACTGCATGTGATTCAACTCCGTTTAGCACTGGGAAACAAATGCTAGCACGCCTTTCATGAAACACACTCTGCTTTTGAGAAAAGAGCACTCTTCTACTCTATTGTGTTTCCTATGGGGTCCGAACAGTGAGCTTGCTCAGAACATAATAACTGTGCTTCCTACACAAATGGGCCATATCTAGTTCAACTCTGCTTAGGAAACTGACAAGAACAGTAGCTCCTCTTCAGTCTGATACACTGTACTTGGTGGGAACAGATGCGAGTGCTATTTGCACTGTGTGTGGCAAAGGGAGCGCAATAGTGACTTTCCTTACCAGAAAACAACTCCTACTCCTAGGACCACAAACTGCATGTGATTCAACTCCATTTATGACTGGGAAACAAATGCTAGCTCGCCTTAAAAGTAACACTCTCTGCTTTTGAGAAAAGAGCACTCTTCTACTCTACTGTGTTTCCTATGGGGTCCAAACAGTGGGCTTGCTCAGAACAAAGAACTGTGCTTCCTACACACATGGACCATATCTAGTTCAACTCTGCTTAGGAAACTGACAAGAACAGTAGCTTCTCTTCAGCCCGATACACAGTACTTGCTGGGAACAGACGCGAGTGCTATTTGCACTGTGTATGGCATTTGGAGCACAATAGTGACTCTTCTTACCAGAAAACAACTCTTGCTCGTAGGACCAAAAACAGCATGTGACTCGCCTCCATTTAGGACTGGGAAACAAACGCTAGCTCGCCTTACAAGAAACATACTCTGCTTTAGAGAAATGAGCACTCTTCTACTCTACTGTGTTTCCTATGGGGTCCAAACAGTGAGCTTGCTCAGAACAAAAGAACTGTGCTTCCTACACACACGGCCATATCTAGTTCAATTCTGCTTAGGAAACTGACAAGAACAGTAGCTCCTATTCAGTCCAATACACTGTACTTGCTGGGAACAGACACGAGTGCTATTTGCACTGTGTATGGCAATGAGCTCAATAGTGACTTTCCTTACCAAAAACAACTCTTGCTCGTAGGACCACAAACTGCATGTGATTCAACGCCATTTAGGACTGGTAAACAAATGCTAGCTCGAATTACAAGAAACACTCTCTGCTTTTTAGAAAAGAGCTCTCTTCTACTCTACTGTGTTTCCTATGGGGTCCAAACAGTGAGCTTGCTCAGAACAAAAGAACTGTGCTTCCTACACACATGGACCGTATCTAGTTCAACTCTGATTAGGAAACTGACAAGAACAGTAGCTCCTATTCAGTCCAATACACTGTACATGCAGGGAACAGAAGCGAGTGCTATTTGCACTGTGTATGGCATTTGGAGCACAATAGTGACTCTTCTTACCAGAAAAAAAACTCTTGCTAATAGGACCAAAACCTGCATGTGATTCAACTCCATTTAGGACTGGGAAACAAATGCTAGCTGGCCTTACATGAAACACACTCTGCTTTAGAGAAAAGAGGACTCATCTACTCTACTGTGTTTCCTATAGGGCCAGAACAGTAGCTTGCTCAGAACATAAGAACTGTGCTTCCTACACACACGGGCCATATCTAGTTCAACTCTGCTTAGGAAACTGAAAAGAACAGTAGCTCCTCTTAAGTCCGATACACTGTACTTGCTGGGAACAGACGCGAGTGCTATATGCACTGTGTCTGCCAATGAAAGCGCAATCGTGACATTCCTTACCAGAAAACAACTCTTGATCGTAGGACCAGAAACTGCATTTGATTCAACTCCATTTAGGACTGCGAAACAAACGCTAGCTCGCCTTACAAGAAACACACTCTGCTTTTGAGAAAAGAGCACTCTTCTACTCTACTGTGTTTCCTATGGGGTCCAAACAGTGAGCTTGCTCCGAACAAAAGACTGTGCTTCCTACACACAAGGACCATATGTAGTCCAACTCTGCTTAGGAAACTGACAAGAACAGTAGCTCCTATTCAGTCCAATACACTGTACTTGTTGGGAACAGACGCGAGTGCTATTTGCCCTGTATATGGCAATGGGAGCACAATAGTGACTTTCCTTACCAGAAAACAACTCTTGTTCGTAGGAAAAGAAACTGCATGTGATTCAACTCCATTTAGGACTGGGAAACAAACGCTAGCTCGCCTTACAAGAAACACACTCTGCTTTTGAGAAAAGAGCACTCTTCTTCTCTCCAGTGTTTCCTATGGGGTCCGAACAGTGAGCTTGCTCAGAACAAATGAACTGTGCTTCCTAGACACACGGGCCATATCTAGTTCAACTCTTCTTATGAAACTGAGAAGAACAGTAGATCCTCTTCAGTCCAATACACTGTACTTGCTGGGAACAGACACATGTGCTATTTGCACTGTGTATGGCAATGGGAGCGCAATAGTGACTTTCCTTGCCAGAAAACAACTCTTGCTCGTAGGACCACAAACAGCATGTGATTCAACGCCATTTAGGACTGGGAAACAAATGCTAGCTCGCCTTACAAGAAACACACTCTGCTTTTGAGAAAAGAGCACTCATCTACTCTACTGTGTTTCCTATGGGGTCCAAACAGTGAGCTTGCTCAGAACAAAAGAACTGTGCTTCCTACACACATGGACCATATCTAGTTCAACTCTGCTTAGGAAACTGACAAGAACAGCAGCTCCTATTCAGTCCAATACACTGTACTTGCTGGGAACAGACCCGAGTGCTATTTGCACTGTGTATGGCATTTGGAGAACAATAGTGACTCTTCTTACCAGAAAACAACTCTTGCTCGTAGGATCAAAAACGGCATGTGACTCAACTCCATTTAGGACTCGGAAACAAACGCTAGCTCGCCTTACAAGAAACTCACTCTGCTTTTGAGAAAAGAGCACTCTTCTATTCTACAGTGTTTCCTATGGGGTCCGAACAGTGAGCTTGCTCAGAACAAAAGAACTGTGCTTCCTACACACACGGCCATATCTAGTTCAATTCTGCTTAGGAACCTGACAAGAACAGTAGATCCTCTACAGTCCAATACAGTGTACTTGCTGGGAACAGACGCCAGTGCTATTTGTCCTGTGTATGGCAATGGCAGCGCAATAGTGACTCTTCTTACCGTAAAACAATTCTTGCTCGTAGGACCAGAAACTGCATGTGATTCCACTCCATTTAAGACTGGGAAACAAACACTAGCTCGCCTTACAAGAAACACACTCTGCTTTTGAGAAAAGAGCACTCTTCTACTCTACTGTGTTTCCTATGGGGTCCAAACAGTGAGCTTGCTCAGAACAAAAGACTGTGCTTCCTACACACAAGGACCATATGTAGTTCAACTCTGCTTAGGAAACTGACAAGAACAGTAGCTCCTATTCAGTCCAATAAACTGTACTTGCTGGGAACAGACGCGAGTGCTATTTGCCTTGTTTAGGGCATTGAGAGCACAATAGTGACTTTCCCTACCAGAAAACAACTCTTGTTCGTAGGAAAAGAAACTGCATGTGATTCAACTCCATTTAGGACTCGGAAACAAACGCTAGCTCGCCTTACAAGAAACTCACTCTGCTTTTGAGAAAAGAGCACTCTTCTATTCTACAGTGTTTCCTATGGGGTCCGAACAGTGAGCTTGCTCAGAACAAAAGAACTGTGCTTCCTACACACACGGCCATATCTAGTTCAATTCTGCTTAGGAACCTGACAAGAACAGTAGATCCTCTACAGTCCAATACACTGTACTTGCTGGGAACAGACGCCAGTGCTATTTGTCCTGTGTATGGCAATGGCAGCGCAATACTGACTCTTCTTACCTTAAAACAATTCTTGCTCGTAGGACCAGAAACTGCATGTGATTCCACTCCATTTAAGACTGGGAAACAAACACTAGCTTGCCTTACAAGAAACACACTCTGCTTTTGAGAAAAGAGCACTCTTCTACTCTACTGTGTTTCCAATGGGTTCCTAACAGTGAGCTTGCTCAGAACAAAAGAACTGTGCTTCCTACACACATGGACCATATCTAGTTCAACTTTGCTTAGGAAACTGACAAGAACAGTAGCTCCTATTCAGTCCAATACACTGTACGTGCTGGGAACAGACGCGAGTGCTATTTGTACTGTGTATGGCAATTGGAGCACAATAGTGACTCATCTTACCAGAAAACAACTATTGCTCGTGGGACAAAAAAATGCATGTGACTCAACTCCATTTAGGACAGGGAAACAAACTCTAGCTCGCCTTACAAGAAACACACTCTGCTTTTGAGAAAAGAGCACTCTTCTATTCTACTGTGTTTCCTATAGGGCCAGAACAGTGAGCTTGCTCAGAACAAAAGAACTGGGCTTCCTACACACACGGTCATATCTAGTTCAATTCTGCTTAAGAACTTGACAAGAACTGTAGATCCTCTTTAGTCCAATACACTGTACTTGCTGCGAACAGACGCCAGTGCTATTTGTCCTGTGTATGGCAATGGCAGCACAATAGTGACTCTTCTTACCAGAAAACAACTCTTGCTCGTAGTACCAGAAACTGCATGGGATTCAACTCCATTTAGGACTGGGAAACAAACGCTAGCTCGCCTTACAAGAAACACACTCTGATTTAGAGAAAAGAGCACACTTCTACTCTACTGTGTTTCCTATGGGGTCCAAACAGTGAGCTTGCTCAGAACAAAAGAACTGTGCTTCCTACACACACGGGCCATATGTAGTTCAACTCTGGTTAGGAAACTGACAAGAACAGTAGCACCTATTCAGTCCAATACACTGTACTTGCTGGGAACAGACGCGAGTGCTCTTTGCACTGTGTATGGCAATCGGAGCGCAATGTGACTTTCATTACCAGAAAACAACTCTTGTTCGTAGGACCAGAAACTGCATGTGATTCAACTCCATTTAGGACTAGGAAACAAATGCTAGCTCGCCTTACAAGAAACACACTCTGCTTTAGAAAAAAGAGCACTCATTTACTCTACTGTGTTTCCTATAGGGCCAGAACAGTGAGCTTGCTCAGAACATAAGAACTGTGCTTCCTACACACACAGGCCATACCTAGTTCAACTTTGCTTAGGAAACTGACAAGAACAGTAGCTCCTCTTCAGTCCGATACACTGTACTTGCTGCGAACAGACGCCAGTGCTATTTGTCCTGTGTATGGCAATGGCAGCACAATAGTGACTCTTCTTACCAGAAAATAACTCTTGCCCGTAGTACCAGAAACTGCATGGTATTCAACTCCATTTAGGACTGCAAAACAAACGCTAGCTCGCCTTACAAGAAACACACTCTGCTTTAGAGAAAAGAGCACTCTTCTACTCTACTGTGTTTCCTATGGGGTCCAAACAGTGAGCTTGCCCAGAACAAAAAAACTGTGCTTCCAACACTCACGTACCATATGTAGTTCAACTCTGCTTATGAAACTGACAAGAACAGTAGCACCTATTCAGTGCAATACACTGTACTTGCTGGGAACAGATGCGAGTGTTCTTTGCACTGTGTATGGCAATCGGAGCGCAAAGTGACTTTCATTAACAGAAAACAACTCTTGTTCGTAGGACCAGAAACTGCATGTGATTCAACTCCATTTAGTACTAGGAAACAAACGCTAGCTCGCCTTACAAGAAACACACTCTGTTTTAGAGAAAAGAGCACTCATTTACTCTACTGTGTTTCCTATATGGCCAGAACAGTGAGCTTGCTCAGAACATAAGAACTGTGCTTCCTACACACACGGGCCATATCTAGTTCAACTCTGCTTAGGAAACTGACAAGAAGAGTAGCTCCTCTTCAGTCCAATACACTGTACTTGCTGGGAACAGACGCGAGTGCTATTTGCACTGTGTATGGCAATGGGAGAGCAATAGTGACTTTCCTTACCAGAAAACAACTCTTGCTCGTAGGACCAGAAACTGCATTTGATTCAACTCCATTTAAGAATGGGAAACAAACGCTACCTCCCCTTACAAGGAACATACTCTGCTTTTGAGAAAAGAGCACTCTTCTACTCTACTGTGTTTCCAATGCGGTCCAAACAGTGAGCTTGCTCAGAACAAAAGAACTGTGCTTCCTACACACATGGACCATATCTAGTTCAACTTTGCTTAGGAAACTGACAAGAACAGTAGCTCCTATTCAGTCCAATACACTGTACTTGCTGGGAACAGACGCGAGTGCTATTTGTACTGTGTATGGCAATTGGAGCACAATAGTGACTCGTCTTACCAGAAAACAACTCTTGCTCGTAGGACAAAAAACTGCATGTGACTCAACTCTATTTAGGACTGGGAAACAAACGCTAGCTCGCCTTACAAGAAACACTCTCTGCTTTTGAGAAAAGAGCACTCTTCTACTCTACTGTGTTTCCTATAGGGCCAGAACAGTGAGCTTGCTCAGAACAAATGAACTGTGCTTCCTAGACAAACGGGCCATATCTAATTCAACTCTGCTTAGGAAAATGACAAGAACAGTAGCTCCTCTTCAGTCCAATACACTGTACTTGCTGGGAACAGACACATGTGCTATTTGCACTGTGTATGGCAATAGGAGCACAATAGTGACTTTCCTTGCCAGAAAACAACTCTTGCTCGTAGGACCAGAAACTGCATGTGATTCAACTCCATTTAGGACTGGGAAACAAACGCTAGCTCGCCTTACAAGAAACACACTGCTTTAGAGAAAAGAGCACTCTTCTACTCTACTGTGTTTCCTATGTGGTCCAAACAGTGATCTTGCTCAGAACATAAGAACTGTGCTTCCTACACACACGGACCATATGTAGTTCAACTCTGCTTAAGAAATTGACAAGAACAATAGCTCCTCTTCAGTCCAATACACTGTACTTGCTGGGAAAGGACACGAGTGCTATTTACACTGTGTATGGCATTGAGAGCACAATAGTGACTTTCCTTACCAGAAAACAACTCTTGCTCGTAGGACCACAAACAGCATGTGATTAAATGCCATTTAGGACTGGAAAACAAATGTTAGCACGCCTTACAAGAAACACACTCTGCTTTTGAGAAAAGAGCACTCTTCTACTCTACTGTGTTTCCTATATGGCCAGAACAGTGAGCTTGCTCAGAACATAAGAACTGTGCTTCCTACACACATGGGCCATATCTAGTTCAGCTCTGCTTAGGAAACTGACAAGAACAGTAGCTCCTCTTCAGTCCGATACACTGTACTTGCTGGGAACAGACGCGAGTGCTATTTGCACTGTGTATGGCAATGGGAGCGCAATAGTGACTTTCCTTACCAGAAAACAACTCTTGCTCGTAGGACCAGAAACTGCATTTGATTCAACTCCATTTAGGACTGGGAAACAAACGCTAGCTCGCCTTACAAGAAACACACTCTGCTTTAGAGAAAAGAGCACTCTTCTACTCTACTGTGTTTCCTATGGGGTCCGAACAGTGAGCTTGCTCAGAACAAAAGAACTGTGCTTACTACACAAGGGCCATATCTAGTTCAATTCTGCTTAGGTACCTGACAAGAACAGTAGATCCTCTTCAGTCCAATACACTGTACTTGCTGGGAACAGACGCCAGTGATATTTGGCCTGTGTATGGCAATGGCAGCACAATAGTGTCTATTCTTACCATAAAACAACTCTTGCACGTAGGACCAGAAACTGCATGGGATTCCACTCCATTTAGGACTGGGACACAAACGCTAGCTCGCCTTACAAGAAACACACTCTGCTTTTGAGAAAAGAGCACTCTTCTACTCTACTGTGTTTCCTATGGGGTCCAAACAGTGAGCTTGCTCAGAACAAAAGACTGTGCTTCCTACACAAGGGCCATATCTAGTTCAATTCTGCTTAGGAACCTGACAAGAACAGTAGATTCTCTTCAGTCCAATACACTGTCCTTGCTGGGAACAGACGCCAGTGCTATTTGTCCTGTGTATGGCAATGGCAGCGCAATAGTTACTATTCTTACCATAAAACAACTGTTGCACGTAGGACCAGAAACTGCATGTGATTCCACTCCATTTAGTACTGTGACACAAACGCTAGCTCCCCTTAGAAGAAACACACTCTGCTTTTGAGAAAAGAGCACTCTTCTACTCTACTGTGTTTTCTATGGGGTCGAAACAGTTAGCTTGCTCAGAACAAAAGACTGTGCTTCCTACACACAAGGACCATATGTAGTTCAACTCTGCTTAGGAAACTGACAAGAACAGTAGCTCCTATTCAGTCCAATACACTGTATTTGCTGGGAACAGACGCCAGTGCTATTTGTCCTGTGTATGGCAATGGGAGCGCAATAGTGACTATTCTTACCATAAAACAACTCTTGCTCGTAGGACCACAAACTGCATGTGATTCAACTCCATTTAGGACTGGGAAACAAACGCTAGCTCGCCTTACAAGAAACACACTCTGCTTTTGAGAAAAGAGCACTCTTCTACTCTACTGTGTTTCCTATGGGGTCCGAACAGTGAGCTTGCTCAGAACAAATGAACTGTGCTTCCTAGACACACGGGCCATATCTAGTTCAACTCTTCTTAGGAAACTGAGAAGAACAGTAGCTCCTCTTCAGTCCAATACACTGTACTTGCTGGGAACAGACACATGTGCTATTTGCACTGTGTATGGCAATGGGAGCGCAATAGTGACTTTCCTTGCCAGAAAACAACTCTTGCTCGTAGGACCACAAACAGCATGTGATTCAACGCCATTTAGGACTGGGAAACAAATGCTAGCTCGCCTTACAAGAAACACACTCTGCTTTTGAGAAAAGAGCACTCATCTACTCTACTGTGTTTCCTATGGGGTCCAAACAGTGAGCTTGCTCAGAACAAAAGAACTGTGCTTCCTACACACGGACCATATCTAGTTCAACTCTGCTTAGGAAACTGACAAGAACAGCAGCTCCTATTCAGTCCAATACACTGTACTTGCTGGGAACAGACCCGAGTGCTATTTGCACTGTGTATGGCATTTGGAGCACAATAGTGACTCTTCTTACCAGAAAACAACTCTTGCTCGTAGGACCAAAAACTGCATGTGACTCAACTCCATTTAGGACTGGGAAACAAACGCGAGCTCGTTTTACAAGAAACACACTCTGCTTTTGAGAAAAGAGCACTCTTCTACTCTACTGTGTTTCCTATAGGGCCAGAACAGTGAGCTTGCTCAGAACATAATAACTGTGCTTCCTACACACACGGCCATATTTAGTTCAAATCTGCTTAGGAACCTGACAAGAACAGTAGATCCTCTTCAGTCCAATACACTGTACTTGCTGGGAACAGACGCCAGTGCTATTTTTCCTGTGTATGGCAATGGCAGCGCAATAGTGACTATTCTAACCAGAAAAAAACTCTTGCTCGTAGTCCCAGAAACTACATGGGAATCAACTCCATTTAGGACTGTGAAACAAACGCTAGCTCGCCTTACAAGAAACACACTCTGCTTTGGCGAAAAGAGCACTCTTCTACGCTACTTTGTTTCCTATGGGGTCCAAACAGTGATCTTGCAAAGAACAAAAGAACTGTGCTCCTACAAACACGGATCATATCTAGTTCAACTCTGCTTAGGAAACTGACAAGAACAGTAGCACCTATTCAGTCCAATAGACTGTATTTGCTGGGAACAGACGAGAGTGCTATTTGCACTGTGTTTCTCAATGGGAGCACAATGAGACTTTCCTTACCAGAAAACAACTCTTGTTCGTAGGACCTGAAACTGCATGTGATTCAACTCTATTTAGGACTAGGAAACAAACGCTAGCTCGCCTTACAAGAAACACACTCTGCTTTAGAGAAAAGAGCACTCTTCTACTCTACTGTGTTTCCTCTAGGGCCAGAACAGTGAGCTTGCTCAGAATATAAGAACTGTGATTCCTACACACAAGGGCCATATCTAGTTCAACTCTGCTTAGGAAACTGAGAATAACAGTAGCTCCTCTTCAGTCCGATACACTGTACTTGCAGGGAACAGACGCGAGTGCTTTTTGTACTGTGTATGGCAAGGAGAGCGCATTAGTGACTTTCCTTACCAGAAAACAACTCTTGCTCGTAGGACCAGAAACTGCATGTGATTCAACTCCATTTAGGACTGGGAAACAAAAGCTAGCTCCCCTTACAAGAAACACACTCTGCATTAGAGAAAAGAGAACTCTTCTACTCTACTGTGTTTCCTATGGGGTCCAAACAGTGAGCTTGCTCAGAACAAAGAACTGTGCTTCCTACACACAGAGACCATATGTAGTTCAACTTTGCTTAGGAAACTGACAAGAACACTAGCTCCTCTTCAGTCCAATACACTGTACTTGCTGGGAACAGACACGAGTGCTATTTGCACTGTGTATGGCAATGAGCTCAATAGTGACTTTCCTTACTAAAAACAACTCTTGCTCGTAGGACCACAAACTGCATGTGATTCAACGCCATTTAGGACTGAGAAACAAATGCTAGCTCGCCTTACAAGAAACACTCTCTGCTTTTTAGAAAAGAGCTCTCTTCTACTCTACGGTGTTTCCTATGGGGTCTAAACAGTGAGCTTGCTCACAACAAAAGAACTGTGCTTCCTACACACATGGACCATATCTAGTTCAACTCTGCTTAGGAAACTGACAAGAACAGTAGCTCCTATTCAGTCCAATACACTGTACATGCAGGGAACAGACGCGAGTGCTATTTGCACTGTGTATGGCATTTGGAGCACAATATTGACTCTTCTTACCAGAAAAAAAACTCTTGCTTGTAGGACCAAAAACTGCATGTGATTCAACTCCATTTAGGACTGGAAAACAAATGCTAGCTGGCCTTACATGAAACACACTCTGCTTTAGAGAAAAGAGGACTCATCTACTCTACTGTGTTTCCTATAGGGCCAGAACAGTAGCTTGCTCAGAACATAAGAACTGTGCTTCCTACACACACGGGCCATATCTAGTTCAACTCTGCTTAGGAAACTGAAAAGAACAGTAGCTCCTCTTAAGTCCGATACACTGTACTTGCTGGGAACAGACGCGAGTGCTATATGCACTGTGTCTGCCAATGAAAGCGCAATCGTGACATTCCTTACCAGAAAACAACTCTTGATCGTAGGACCAGAAACTGCATATGATTCAACTCCATTTAGGACTGCGAAACAAACGATAGCTCGCCTTACAGGAAACACACTCTGCTTTTGAGAAAAGAGCACTCTTCTACTCTACTGTGTTTCCTATGGGGTCCAAACAGTGAGCTTGCTCCGAACAAAAGACTGTGCTTCCTACACACAAGGACCATATGTAGTTCAACTCTGCTTAGGAAACTGACAAGAACAGTAGCTCCTATTCAGTCCAATACACTGTACTTGCTGGGAACAGACGCGAGTGCTATTTGCCCTGTATATGGCAATGGGAGCACAATAGTGACTTTCCTTACCAGAAAACAACTCTTGTTCGTAGGAAAAGAAACTGCATGTGATTCAACTCCATTTAGGACTGGGAAACAAACACTAGCTCGCCTTACAAGAAACTCACGCTGCTTTTGAGAAAAGAGCACTCTTCTATTCTACAGTGTTTCCTATGGGGTCCGAACAGTGAGCTTGCTCAGAACAAAAGAACTGTGCTTCCTACACACACGGCCATATCTAGTTCAATTCTGCTTAGGAACCTGACAAAAACAGTAGATCCTCTACAATCCAATACACTGTACTTGCTTGGAACAGACGCCAGTGCTATTTGTCCTGCATATGGCAATGGCAGCGCAATAGTGACTCTTCTTACCTTAAAACAATTCTTGCTCGTAGGACCAGAAACTGCATGTGATTCCACTCCATTTAAGACTGGGAAACAAACACTAGCTCGCCTTACATGAAACACACTCTGCTTTTGAGAAAAGAGCACTCTCCTACTCTACTGTGTTTCCAATGGGTTCCAAACAGTGAGCTTGCTCAGAACAAAAGAACTGTGCTTCCTACACACATGGACCATATCTAGTTAAACTTTGCTTAGGAAACTGACAAGAACAGTAGCTCCTATTCAGTCCAATACACTGTACGTGCTAGGAACAGACGCGAGTGCTATTTGTACTGTGTATGGCAATTGGAGCACAATAGTGACTCGTCTTACCAGAAAACAACTCTTGCTCGTGGGACAAAAAACTGCATGTGACTCAACTCCATTTAGGACAGGGAAACAAACTCTAGCTCACCTTACAAGAAACACACTCTGCTTTTGAGAAAAGAGCACTCTTCTACTCTACTGTGTTTCCTATAGGGCCAGAACAGTGAGCTTGCTCAGAACAAAAGAACTGGGCTTCCTACACACACGGTCATATCTAGTTCAATTCTGCTTAGGAACTTGACAAGAACAGTAGATCGTCTTCAGTCCAATACACTGTACTTGCTGCGAACAGACGCCAGTGCTATTTGTCCTGTGTATGGCAATGGCAGCACAATAGTGACCCTTCTTACCATAAAACAACTCTTGCTCGTAGTACCAGAAACTGCATGGGATTCAACTCCATTTAGGACTGGGAAACAAACGCTAGCTCGCCTTACAAGAAACACACTCTGCTTTAGAGAAAAGAGCACTCTTCTACTCTACTGTGTTTCCTATGGGGTCCAAACAGTGAGCTTGCTCAGAACAAAAGAACTGTGCTTCCTACACACACGGGCCATATGTAGTTCAACTCTGCTTAGGAAACTGACAAGAACAGTAGCACCTATTCAGTCCAATACACTGTACTTGCTGGGAACAGACGCGAGTGCTCTTTGCACTGTGTATGGCAATCGGAGCGCAATGTGACTTTCATTACCAGAAAACAACTCTTGTTCGTAGGACCAGAAACTGCATGTGATTCAACTCCATTTAGGACTAGGAAACAAACGCTAGCTCGCCTTACAAGAAACACACTCTGCTTTAGAAAAAGGAGCACTCATTTACTCTACTGTGTTTCCTATAGGGCCAGAACAGTGAGCTTGCTCAGAACAAAAGAACTGTGCTTCCTACACACACGGGCCATATCTAGTTCAACTTTGCCTAGGAAACTGAAAAGAACAGTAGCTCCTCTTCAGTCCGATACACTGTACTTGCTGCGAACAGACGCCAGTGCTATTTATCCTGTGTATGGCAATGGCAGCACAATAGTGACTCTTCTTACCAGAAAATAACTCTTGCCCGTAATACCAGAAACTGCATGAGATTCAACTCCATTTAGGACTGCGAAACAAACGCTAGCTCGCCTTACAAGAAACACACTCTGCTTTAGAGAAAAGAGCACTCTTCTACTCTACTGTGTTTCCTATGGGGTCCAAACAGTGAGCTTGCCCAGAACAAAAGAACTGTGTTTCCTACACTCACGGACCATATGTAGTTCAACTCTGCTTAGGAAACTGACAAGAACAATAGCACCTATTCAGTACAATACACTGTACTTGCTGGGAACAGATGCGAGTGCTCTTTGCACTGTGTATGGCAATCGGAGCGCAATGTGACTTTCATTACCAGAAAACAACTCTTGTTCGTAGGACCAGAAACTGCATGTGATTCAACTCCATTTAGGACTAGGAAACAAACGCTAGCTCGCCTTACAAGAACCACACTCTGCTTTAGAGAAAAGAGCACTCATTTACTCTACTGTGTTTCCTATATGGCCAGAACAGTGAGCTTGCTCAGAACATAAGAACTGTGCTTCCTACACACACGGGCCATATCTAGTTCAACTCTGCTTAGGAAACTGACAAGAAGAGTAGCTCCTCTTCAGTCCAATACACTGTTTTTGCTGGGAACAGACGCGAGTGCTATTTGTACTGTGTATGGCAATTGGAGCACAATAGTGACTCGTCTTACCTGAAAACAACTCTTGCTCGTAGGACAAAAAACTGCATGTGACTCAACTCTATTTAGGACTGGGAAACAAACGCTAGCTCGCCTTACAAGAAACACACTCTGCTTTTGAGAAAAGAGCACTCTTCTACTCTACTGTGTTTCCTATGGGGTCCAAACAGTGAGCTTGCTCAGAACAAAGAACTGTGCTTCCTACACACAGAGACCATATGTAGTTCAACTTTGCTTAGGGAACTGACAAGAACACTAGCTCCTCTTCAGTCCAATACACTGTACTTGCTGGGAACAGATGCGAGTGCTCTTTGCACTGTGTATGGCAATCGGAGCGCAATGTGACTTTCATTACCAGAAAACAACTCTTGTTCGTAGGACCAGAAACTGCATGTGATTCAACTCCATTTAGGACTAGGAAACAAACGCTAACTCGCCTTACAAGAACCACACTCTGCTTTAGAGAAAAGAGCACTCATTTACTCTACTGTGTTTCCTATATGGCCAGAACAGTGAGCTTGCTCAGAACATAAGAACTGTGCTTCCTACACACACGGGCCATATCTAGTTCAACTCTGCTTAGGAAACTGACAAGAAGAGTAGCTCCTCTTCAGTCCAATACACTGTACTTGCTGGGAACAGACGCGAGTGCTATTTGCACTGTGTGTGGCCATGGGAGCGCAATAGTGACTTTCCTTACCAGAAAACAACTCTTGCTCGTAGGACCAGAAACTGCATTTGATTCAACTCCATTTAGGACTGGGAAACAAACGCTAGCTCGCCTTACAAGAAACATACTCTGCTTTTGAGAAAAGAGCACTCTTCTACTCTACTGTGTTTCCAATGCGGTCAAAACAGTGAGCTTGCTCAGAACAAAAGAACTGTGCTTCCTACACACATGGACCATATCTAGTTCAACTTTGCTTAGGAAACTGACAAGAACAGTAGCTCCTATTCAGTCCAATACACTGTTTTTGCTGGGAACAGACGCGAGTGCTATTTGTACTGTGTATGGCAATTGGAGCACAATAGTGACTCGTCTTACCTGAAAACAACTCTTGCTCGTAGGACAAAAAACTGCATGTGACTCAACTCTATTTAGGACTGGGAAACAAACGCTAGCTCGCCTTACAAGAAACACACTCTGCTTTTGAGAAAAGAGCACTCTTCTACTCTACTGTGTTTCCTATGGGGTCCAAACAGTGAGCTTGCTGAGAACAAAGAACTGTGCTTCCTACACACAGAGACCATATGTAGTTCAACTTTGCTTAGGAAACTGACAAGAACACTAGCTCCTCTTCAGTCCAATACACTGTACTTGCTGGGAACAGACACGAGTGCTATTTGCACTGTGTATGGCAATGAGCTCAATAGTGACTTTCCTTACCAAAAACAACTCTTGCTCGTAGGACCACAAACTGCATGTGATTCAACGCCATTTAGGACTGGGAAACAAATGCTAGCTCGCCTTACAAGAAACACTCTCTGCTTTTTAGAAAAGAGCTCTCTTCTACTCTACGGTGTTTCCTATGGGGTCCAAACAGTGAGCTTGCTCAGAACATAAGAACTGTGCTTCCTACACACATGGACCATATCTAGTTCAACTCTGCTTAGGAAACTGACAAGAACAGTAGCTCCTATTCAGTCCAATACACTGTACATGCAGGGAACAGACGCGAGTGCTATTTGCACTGTGTATGGCATTTGGAGCACAATATTGACTCTTCTTACCAGAAAAAAAACTCTTGCTTGTAGGACCAAAAACTGCATGTGATTCAACTCCATTTAGGACTGGAAAACAAATGCTAGCTGGCCTTACATGAAACACACTCTGCTTTAGAGAAAAGAGGACTCATCTACTCTACTGTGTTTCCTATAGGGCCAGAACAGTAGCTTGCTCAGAACATAAGAACTGTGCTTCCTACACACACGGGCCATATCTAGTTCAACTCTGCTTAGGAAACTGAAAAGAACAGTAGCTCCTCTTAAGTCCGATACACTGTACTTGCTGGGAACAGACGCGAGTGCTATTTGCCCTGTATATGGCAATGGGAGCACAATAGTGACTTTCCTTACCAGAAAACAACTCTTGTTCGTAGGAAAAGAAACTGCATGTGATTCAACTCCATTTAGGACTGGGAAACAAACACTAGCTCGCCTTACAAGAAACTCACGCTGCTTTTGAGAAAAGAGCACTCTTCTATTCTACAGTGTTTCCTATGGGGTCCGAACAGTGAGCTTGCTCAGAACAAAAGAACTGTGCTTCCTACACACACGGCCATATCTAGTTCAATTCTGCTTAGGAACCTGACAAAAACAGTAGATCCTCTACAATCCAATACACTGTACTTGCTTGGAACAGACGCCAGTGCTATTTGTCCTGCATATGGCAATGGCAGCGCAATAGTGACTCTTCTTACCTTAAAACAATTCTTGCTCGTAGGACCAGAAACTGCATGTGATTCCACTCCATTTAAGACTGGGAAACAAACACTAGCTCGCCTTACATGAAACACACTCTGCTTTTGAGAAAAGAGCACTCTCCTACTCTACTGTGTTTCCAATGGGTTCCAAACAGTGAGCTTGCTCAGAACAAAAGAACTGTGCTTCCTACACACATGGACCATATCTAGTTAAACTTTGCTTAGGAAACTGACAAGAACAGTAGCTCCTATTCAGTCCAATACACTGTACGTGCTAGGAACAGACGCGAGTGCTATTTGTACTGTGTATGGCAATTGGAGCACAATAGTGACTCGTCTTACCAGAAAACAACTCTTGCTCGTGGGACAAAAAACTGCATGTGACTCAACTCCATTTAGGACAGGGAAACAAACTCTAGCTCACCTTACAAGAAACACACTCTGCTTTTGAGAAAAGAGCACTCTTCTACTCTACTGTGTTTCCTATAGGGCCAGAACAGTGAGCTTGCTCAGAACAAAAGAACTGGGCTTCCTACACACACGGTCATATCTAGTTCAATTCTGCTTAGGAACT
Organism: Peromyscus eremicus; assembly: GCF_949786415.1. Taxonomy (NCBI): domain Eukaryota; kingdom Metazoa; phylum Chordata; class Mammalia; order Rodentia; family Cricetidae; genus Peromyscus; species Peromyscus eremicus. The sequence goes on from NW_026734393.1 coordinate 201,346, forward strand.
TGACAAGAACAGTAGATCGTCTTCAGTCCAATACACTGTACTTGCTGCGAACAGACGCCAGTGCTATTTGTCCTGTGTATGGCAATGGCAGCACAATAGTGACCCTTCTTACCATAAAACAACTCTTGCTCGTAGTACCAGAAACTGCATGGGATTCAACTCCATTTAGGACTGGGAAACAAACGCTAGCTCGCCTTACAAGAAACACACTCTGCTTTAGAGAAAAGAGCACTCTTCTACTCTACTGTGTTTCCTATGGGGTCCAAACAGTGAGCTTGCTCAGAACAAAAGAACTGTGCTTCCTACACACACGGGCCATATGTAGTTCAACTCTGCTTAGGAAACTGACAAGAACAGTAGCACCTATTCAGTCCAATACACAGTACTTGCTGGGAACAGACGCGAGTGCTCTTTGCACTGTGTATGGCAATCGGAGCGCAATGTGACTTTCATTACCAGAAAACAACTCTTGTTCGTAGGACCAGAAACTGCATGTGATTCAACTCCATTTAGGACTAGGAAACAAACGCTAGCTCGCCTTACAAGAAACACACTCTGCTTTAGAAAAAAGAGCACTCATTTACTCTACTGTGTTTCCTATAGGGCCAGAACAGTGAGCTTGCTCAGAACAAAAGAACTGTGCTTCCTACACACACGGGCCATATCTAGTTCAACTTTGCCTAGGAAACTGAAAAGAACAGTAGCTCCTCTTCAGTCCGATACACTGTACTTGCTGCGAACAGACGCCAGTGCTATTTATCCTGTGTATGGCAATGGCAGCACAATAGTGACTCTTCTTACCAGAAAATAACTCTTGCCCGTAATACCAGAAACTGCATGAGATTCAACTCCATTTAGGACTGCGAAACAAACGCTAGCTCGCCTTACAAGAAACACACTCTGCTTTAGAGAAAAGAGCACTCTTCTACTCTACTGTGTTTCCTATGGGGTCCAAACAGTGAGCTTGCCCAGAACAAAAGAACTGTGTTTCCTACACTCACGGACCATATGTAGTTCAACTCTGCTTAGGAAACTGACAAGAACAGTAGCACCTATTCAGTACAATACACTGTACTTGCTGGGAACAGATGCGAGTGCTCTTTGCACTGTGTATGTCAATGGGAGCGCAATGTGACTTTCTTTACCAGAAAACAACTCTTGTTCGTAGGACCAGAAACTGCATGTGATTCAAATCCATTTAGGACTAGGAAACAAACGCTAGCTCGCCTTACAAGACCACACTCTGCTTTAGAGAAAAGAGCACTCATTTACTCTACTGTGTTTCCTATATGGCCAGAACAGTGAGCTTGCTCAGAACAAATGAACTGTCCTTCCTAGACACACGGGCCATATCTAGTTCAACTCTGCTTAGGAAACTGAGAAGAACCGTAGCTCCTCTTTAGTCCAATACACTGTACTTGCTGGGAAAGGACACGAGTGCTATTTACACTGTGTATGGCATTGAGAGCACAATAGTGACTTTCCTTACCAGAAAACAACTCTTGCTCGTAGGACCACAAACAGCATGTGATTCAACGCCATTTAGGACTGGGAAACAAATGCTAGCTCGCCTTACAAGAAACACACTCTGCTTTTGAGAAAAGAGCACTCTTCTACTCTACTGTGTTTCTATATGGCCAGAATAGTGAGCTTGCTCAGAACATAAGAACTGTGCTTCCTACACACACGGGCCATATCTAGTTCAGCTCTGCTTAGGAAACTGACAAGAACAGTAGCTCCTCTTCAGTCCAATACACTGTAGTTGCTGGGAACAGACGCAAGTGCTATTTGCACTGTGTATGGCAATGGCAGCGCAATAGTGACTATTCTTACCATAAAACAACTCTTGCACGTAGGACCAGAAACTGCATTGGTTTCCACTCCATTTAGGACTGGGACACAAACGCTAGCTCGCCTTATAAGAAACACACTCTGCTTTTGAGAAAAGAGCATTCTTCTACTCTACTGTGTTTCCTATGGGGTCCAAACAGTGAGCTTGCTCAGAACAAAAGACAGTGCTTCCTACACACAAGGACCATATGTAGTTCAACTCTGCTTAGGAAACTGACAAGAACAGTAGCTCCTCTTCAGTCCAATACAGTGTACTTGCTGGGAACAGACGCGAGTGCTATTTGCCCTGTATATGGCAATGGGAGCACAATAGTGACTCGTCTTACCAGAAAACAACTCTTGTTCGTAGGAAAAGAAACTGCATGTGATTCAACTCCATTTAGGACTGGGAAACAAACGCTAGCTCGCCTTACAAGAAACACACTCTGCTTCTGAGAAAAGAGCACTCTTCTTCTCTCCAGTGTTTCCTATGGGGTCCGAACAGTGAGCTTGCTCAGAACAAAAGAACTGTGCTTCCTACACACGGCCATATCTAGTTCAATTCTGCTTATGAACCTGACAAGAACAGTAGATCCTCTTCAGTCCAGTACACTGTACTTGCTGGGAACAGACGCCAGTGCTATTTGTCCTGTGTATGGCAATGTCAGCGCAATAGTGACTGTTCTTACCATAAAACAACTCTTGCTCGTAGGACCAGAAACTGCATGTGATTCCACTCCATTTAAGACTGGGAAACAAACACTAGCTCGACTTACAAGAAACACACTCTGCTTTTGAGAAAAGAGCACTCTTCTACTCTACTGTGATTCCAATACGGTCCAAACAGTGAGCTTGCTCAGAACAAAAGAACTGTGCTTCCTACACACATGGACCATATCTAGTTCAACTTTGCTTAGGAAACTGACAAGAACAGTAGCTCCTATTCAGTCCAATACACTGTACTTGCTGGGAACAGACGCGAGTGCTATTTGTAATGTGTATGGCAATTGGAGCACAATAGTGACTCGTCTTACCAGAAAACAACTCTTGCTCGTAGGACCAGAAACTGCATGTGACTCAACTCCATTTAGGACAGGGAAACAAACGCTAGCTCGCCTTACAAGAAACACACTCTGCTTTTGAGAAAAGAGCACTCATCTACTCTACTGTGTTTCCTATAGGGCCAGAACAGTGAGCTTGCTCAGAAAAATGAACTGTGCTTCCTAGACACACGGGCCGTATCTAGTTCAACTCTGCTTAGGAAACTGAGAAGAACAGTAGCTCCTCTTCAGTCCAATACACTGTACTTGCTTGGAACAGACACATGTGATATTTGCACTGTGTATGGCAATAGGAGCGCAATAGTGACTTTCCTTGCCAGAAAACAACTCTTGCTCATAGGACCAGAAACTGCATGTGATTCAACTCCATTTAGGACTGGGAAACAAACGCTAGCTTGCCTTACAAGAAACACACTGCTTTAGAGAAAAGAGCACTCTTCTACTCTACTGTGTTTCCTATGTGGTCCAAACAGTGAGCTTGCTCAGAATAAAAGAACTGTGCTTCCTACACACACGGACCATATGTAGTTCAACTCTGCTTAGGAAACTGACAATAACAGTAGCTCCTCTTCAGTCCAATACACTGTACTTGCTGGGAACAGACACGAGTGCTATTTACACTGTGTATGGCATTGAGAGCACAATAGTGACTTTCCTTACCAGAAAAAAAATCTTGCTCGTAGGACCACAAACAGCATGTGATTCAACGCCATTTAGGACTGGGAAACAAATGCTAGCTCGCCTTACAAGAAACACACTCTGCTTTTGAGAAAAGAGCACTCATCTACTCTACTATGTTTCCTATGGGGTCCAAACAGTGAGCTTGCTCAGAACAAAAGAACTGTGCTTCCTACACACATGGACCATATCTAGTTCAACTCTGCTTAGGAAACTAACAAGAACAGCAGCTCCTATTCAGTCCAATACACTGTACTTGCTGGGAACAGACCCGAGTGCTATTTGCACTGTGTATGGTATTGGAGCACAATAGTGACTCTTCTTACCAGAAAACAACTCTTGCTTGTAGAAACAAAAACTGCAAGTGACTCAACTCCATTTAGGACTGGGAAACAAACGCGAGCTCATTTTACAAGAAACACACTCTGCTTTAGAGAAAAGAGCACTCTTCTACTCTACTGTGTTTCCTATAGGGCCAGAACAGTGAGCTTGCTCAGAACATAATAACTGTGCTTCCTAAACACACGGGCCATATCTAGTTCAACTCTGCTTAGGAAACTGACAAGAACAGTAGCTCCTCTTCAGTCTGATCCACTGTACTTGCTGGGAAAAGATGTGAGTGCTATTTACACTGTGTATGGCAAAGGGAGCACAATAGTGACTTTCCTTACCAGAAAACAACTCTTGCTCGTAGGACCAGAAACTGCTTGTGATTCAACTCCATTTAGGACTGGGAAACAAACGATAGCTCGCCTTACAAGAAACACACTCTGCTTTTGATAAAAGAGCACTCTTCTACTCTACTGTGTTTCCTATAGGGCCAGAACCGTGAGCTTGCTCAGAACAAAAGAACTGTGCTTCCTACACACACGGGCCATATTTAGTTCAATTCTGCTTAGGAAACTGACAAGAACAGTAGCTCTTCTTCAGTCCAATACACTGTACATGCTGGGAACAGACGCCAGTGCTTTATGCCCTGTATATGACAATGGGAGCACAATAGTGACTCTTCTTACCAGAAAACATCTCTTGCTCATAGGACCAGAAACTGCTGTGATTCAACTCCACTTAGGACTGCAAAACAAATGCTAGCTCGCCTTAAAAGAAACACACTCTGCTTTTGAGAAAAGAGCAGTCTTCTACTCTACTGTGTTTCCTATAGGGCCAGAACAGTGAACTTGCTCAGAACATAAGAAATGTGCTTCCTACACACACGGGCAATATCTAGTTCAACTCTGCTTAGGAAACTGACAGGAACAGTAGCTCCTCTTCAGTCTGATACACTGTACTTGCTTTGAACAGACGCGAGAGCTATTTGCACTGTGTATGGCAAGGGGAGCGCAATAGTGACTTTCCTTACCAGAAAACATCTCTTGCTCGTAGGACCAGAAACTGCATGTGATTCAACTCCATTTAGGACTGGGAAACAAACGCTAGCTCGCCTTACAAGAAACACACTCTGCTTTTAAGAAAAGAGCACTCTTCTACTCTACTGTGTTTCCTATCGGGTCCGAACAGTGAACTTGCTCAGAACAAAAGAACTTTGCTTCTTACACACAAGGCCATATCTAGTTAATTTCTGCTTAAGAACCTGACAAGAACAGTAGATCCTCTTCAGTCCAATACACTGTACTTGCTGGGAACAGACGCCAGTGCTATTTGTCCTGTGTATGGCATTGGCAGTGCAATAGTGACTCTTCCTACCATAAAACAACTCTTGCTCGTAGGACCAGAACCTGCTTGTGATTCAACTCCATTTAGTACTGGCAAACAAACGCTAGCTCGCCTTACAAGAAACACACTCTGCTTCGGAGAAAAGAGCACTCTTCTACTCTACTGTGTTTCCTATAGGGCCAGAACAGTGAGCTTGCTCAGAACAAAAGAACTGTGCTTCCTACCCATGGGCCATATCTAGTTCAACTCTGCATAGGAAACTGACAAGAAGAGGAGCTCCTCTTCAGTCCAATACACTGTACTTGCTGGGAACAGAAGGGAGAGCTATTTGCACTGTGTAACGCAAGGGGAGCGCAATCGTGACTTTCCTTACCAGAAAACAACGCTTGCTCTTATGACCAGAAACTGCATGTGATTCAACTCCATTTAGGACTGGGAAACAAACGCTAGCTCGACTTACACAAAACACACTCTGCTTTTGAGAAAAGAGCACTCTTCTACTCTACTGTGTTTCCTATGGGGTCCAAACAGTGAGCTTGATCAGAACAAAAGAAGTGTGCTTCCTACACACACGGACCATATGTAGTTCAACTCTGCTTAGTAAACTGACAAGAACAGGAGCTCCTATTCAGTCAAAAACACTGTACTTGCTGGGAAAAGACGTGAGTGCTATTTGCCTTGTATAGGGCAATGGGAACACAATAGTGACTTTCCTTACCAGAAAACAACTCTTGTTCATAGGACCAGAAACTGCATGTGATTCCACTCCATTTAGGACTAGGAAACAAACGCTAGCTCGCCTTACAAAAACACACTCTGCTTTTGAGAAAAGAGCACTCTTCTACTCTACTGTGTTTCCTATAGGGCCAGAACAGTGAACTTGCTCAGAACATAAGAAATGTGCTTCCTACACACACGGGCCATATCTAGTTCAACTGTGCTTAGGAAACTGTCAAGAACAGTAGCTCCTCTTCAGTCTGATACACTGTACTTGCTGGGAACAGACACAAGAGCTATTTGCACTGTGTATGGCAAGTGGAGCACAATAGTGACTTTCCTTACCAGAAAACAACTCTTGCTCGTAGGACCAGAAACTGCATGTGATTCAACTCCATTTAGGACTGGGAAACAAACGCTAGCTTGCCTTACAAGAAACACACTCTGCTTTAGAGAAAAGAGCACTCTTCTACTCTACTGTTTTTCCTATGGTGTCCGAACAGTGAGCTTGCTCAGAACAAAAGAACTGTGCTTCCTACACACATGGCCATATCTAGTTCAATTCTGCTTAGGAACCTGACAAGAACAGTAGATCCTCTTCAGTCCAATACACTGTACTTGCTGGGAACAGACGCCCGTGCTATTTGTCCTGTGTATGGCAATGGCAGCGCAATAGTGACTCTTCTTACCATAAAACAACTCTTGCTCGTAAAACTACAAACTACATGTGATTCAACTCCATTTAGGACTGGGAAACAAACACTAGCTCGCCTTACAAGAAACACACTCTGCTTTAGAGAAAAGAGCACTCTTCTACTCTACTGTGTTTCCTATAGGGCCAGAACAGTGAGCTTGCTCAGAAAAAAAGAACTGTGCTTCCTACACACACGGGCCATAACTACTTCAACTCTGCTTAGGAAACTGACAAGAACAGTAGCTCCTCTTCAGTCCGATACACTGTACTTGCTGGTAACAGACGCCAGTACTATTTGCACTGTGTATGGCAAAGGGAACGCAATAGTGACTTTCCTTACCAGAAAACAACTCTTGCTCGTAGGACCAGAAACTGCATGTGATTCAACTCCATTTTGGACTGGGAAACAAACGCTAGCTCGCCTTACAAGAAACACACTCTGCTTTAGAGAAAAGAGCACTCTTCTACTCTACTGTGTTTCCTATGGGGTCCAAACAGTGAGCTTGCTCCGAACAAAGAACTGTGCTTCCTACACACGGACCATATGTAGTTCAACTCTGCTTAGGAAACTAACAAGAACAGTAGCTACTCTTCAGTCTGATACACAGTACTTGCTGGGAACAGACGTGAGTGCTATTTGCACTGTGTATGGAAATTCGAGCACAATAGTGACTTGTCTTACCAGAAAACAATTCTTGCTCGTAGCACAAAAAACTACATGTGACTCAACTCCATTTAGGACTGGGAAACAAACTCTAGCTTGCCTTACAAGAAACACACTCTGATTTTGAGATAAGAGCACTCTTCTACTCTACTGTGTTTCCTGTAGGGCCAGAACAGTGAGCTTGCTCAGAACAAAAGAACTGTGCTTCCTACACACACGGGCCATATCTAGTTCAATTCTGCTTAGGAACCTGACAAGAACATTAGATCCTCTTCAGTCCAATACACTGTACTTGCAGGGAACAGACGCCAGTGCTATTTGTCCTGTGTATGGCAATGTCAGTGCAATAGTGACTCTTCTTACCATAAAACAACTCTTGCTCGTAGGACCAGAAACTGCATGTGATTCAACTCCATTTAGGACTGGGAAACAAACGCTAGCTCGCCTTACCAGAAACACACTCTGCTTTAGAGAAAAGAGCACTCTTCTACTCTACTGTGTTTCCTATTGGGCCAAAACAGTGAGCTTGCTCAGAACAAAAGAACTGTGCTTCCTACACACACGGGCTATATCTAGTTCAACTCTGCTTAGGAAACTGACAAGAACAGTAGCTACTCTTCAGTCCAATACACTGTACTTGCGGGGAACAGACGCGAGTGCTATTTGCACTGTGTATGGCAATGGGAGCGCAATAGTGACTTTCCTTACCAGAAAACAACTCTTGCTCGTAGGACCAGAAACTGTATGTGATTCAACTCCATTTAGGACTGGGAAACAAATGCTAGCTCGCCTTACAAGAAACACAATCTGCTTTAGAGAAAAGAGCACTCTTCTACTCTACTGTGTTTCCTATGGGGTCCGAACAGTGAGCTTGCTCAGAACAAAAAAAAACTGTGCTTCCTACACACGGACCATATCTCGTTCAACTCTGCTTAGGCAACTGACAAGAAAAGTAGCTCCTCTTCAGTCTGATACACTGTAATTGATGGGAACAGACGCGAGTGCTATTTGCACTGTGTATGTCAATGGGAGCACAATAGTGACTTTCCTTACCAGAAAACAAGTCTTGCTCATAGGACCAGAAACTGCATGTGATTCAACTCCATTTAGGACTGGGAAACAAATGCTAGCTCGCCTTACATGAAACACACTCTGCTTTTGAGAAAAAAACACTCTTCTACTCTACTGTGTTTCCTATGGGGTCCAAACAGTGAGCTTGCTCAGAACAAAACAACTGTGCTTCCTACACACACGGACCATATCTAGTTCAACTCTGCTTAGGAATCTGACAAGAACAGTAGCTCCTCTTCAGTCCAATACACTGTACTTGCTGGGAACAGACGCGAGTGCTATTTGCACTGTGTATGGCAATTGGATCACAATAGTGACTCGTCTTACCAGAAAACAACTCTTGCTCATAGGACAAAAACCTGCATGTGACTCAACTCCATTTAGGAATGGGAAACAAACTCTAGCTCGCCTAACAAGAAACACACTCTGCTTTTGAGAAAAGAGCACTCTTCTGCTCTACTGTGTTTCCTGTAGGACCAGAACAATGAGCTTGCTGAGAACAAAAGAACTGTGCTTCCTACACACACGGCCATATCTAGTTCAATTCTGATTGGGAACCTGACAAGAACAGTAGATCCTCTTCAGTCCAATACACTGTACTTGCTGGGAACAGAAGCCTGTGCTATTTGCCCTGTGTATGGCAATGGCCGCACAATAGTGACTATTCTTACCATAAAACAACTCTTGCTCATAGGACCAGAAACTGCATGTGATTCAACTCCATTTAGGATTGGGAAACAAACGCTAGCTCGCCTTACAAGAAAGACACTCTGCTTTAGAGAAAAGAGCACTTTTCTACTCTACTGTGTTTCCTATAGGGCCAGAACAGTGAGCTTGCTCAGAACAAAAGAACTGTGCTTCCTACACACATTGGCCATATCTAGTTCAACTCTGCTTAGGAAACTGACAAGAACAGTAGCTCCTCTTCAGTCCAATACACTGTACTTGCGGGGAACAGACGCGAGTGCTATTTGCACTGTGCATGGCTATTGGAGCACAATAGTGACTCGTCTTACCAGAAAACAACTCTTGCTCGTAGGACAAAAAACTGCATGTGACTCAACTCCATTTAGGACTGGGAACCAAACGCTATCTCGCCTTCCAAGAAACACACTCTGCTTTTGAGAAAAGAGCACTCTTCTACTCTACTCTGTTGCCTATGGGTTCCGAACAGTGAGCTTGCTCAGAACCAAAAAAACTGTGCTTTCTACACACGGCCATATCTAGTTCAAGTCTGCTTAGGTACCTGACAAGAACAGTAGATACTCTTCCATCCAATACACTGTACTTGCTGGGAAAAGACTCAAGTGTTATTTGTCCTGTGTATGGCAATGGCAGCGCAATAGTGACTCTTCTTACCAGAACACAACTCTTGCTCGTAGGACCAGAAACTGCATGTGATTCAACTCCATTTAGGACTGGGAAACAAACACTAGCTCGCCTTACAAGAAACACACTCTGCTTTAGAGAAAAGAGCACTATTCTACTCTACTGTGTTTCCTATGGGGTCCAAACAGTGAGCTTGCTCAGAACAAAACAACTGTGCTTCCTACACACACGGACCATATGTAGTTCAACTCTGCTTAGGAACCTGACATGAACAGTAGCTCCTCTTCAGTCCGATACACTGTACTTGCTGGGAACAGACGTGAGTGCTATTTGCACTGTATGGCAATGGAAGCACAATAGTGACTTTCCTTACCAGAAAACAACACTTGCTCGTTGGACCAGTAACTGCATGTGATTCAACTCCATTTAGGACTGGGAAACAAACGTAGCTCGCCTTACAAGAAAACACTCTGCTTTTGAGAAAAGAGCACTCTTCTACTCTACTGTGTTTCCTATGGGGTCCGAACAGTGAGCTTGCTCAGAACAAACTAATTGTGCTTCCTAGACACACGGGCCATATCTAGTTCAACTCTGCTTAGGAAACTGACAAGAACAATAGATCCTCTTCAGTCCAATACACTGTACTTGCTGGGAACAGAAGCCTGTGCTATTTGTCCTGTGTATGGCAATGGCAACACAATAGTGACTTTCCTTACCAGAAAACAACTCTTTCTCATAGAACCAGAAAGTGCATGTGATTCAACTCCATTTAGGACTGGGAAACAAACGCTAGCTCACCTTACAAGAAACACACTCTGCTTTAGAGTAAAGAGCACTCCTCTACTCTACTGTGTTTCCTATGGGGTCCAAAGAGTGAGGTTGCTCAGAACAAAAGAACTGTGCTTCCTACACACACGGCCATATCTAGTTCAATTCTGCTTAGGAACCTGACAAGAACAGTAGATCCTATTCATTCCAGTACACTGTACTTGCTGGGAACAGACGCATGTGCTATTTGTCCTGTGTATGGCAATGGCAGCGCAATAGTGACTATTCTTACCATAAAACATCTCTTGCTCGTAGGTCCAGACACTGCATGTGATTCCAATCCATTTAGGACTGGGAAACAAACGCTAGCTCGCTTTACAAGAAACACACTCTGCTTTAGAGAAAAGAGCCCTCTTCTACTCTACTGTGTTTCCTATGGGGCCCAAACAGTGAGCTTGGTCAGAACAAAAGAACTGTGCTTCCTACACACACCGACCATATGTAGTTCAACTCTGCTTAGGAAACTGACAAGAACAGTAGCTCCTCTTCAGTCCGATACACTGTACTTGCTGGGAACAGACGTGAGTGCTATTTGCACTGTGTATGGCAATGGGAGCACAATATTGAATTTCCTTACCAGAAAATATCTCTTGCTCATAGGACCAGAAACTGCATGTGATTCAACTCCATTTAGGACTGGGAAACAAATGCTAGCTCGCCTTACAAGAAACACACTCTGCTTTTGAGAAAAGAGCACTCTTCTACCCTACTGTGTTTCCTATGGGGTCCAAACAGTGAGCTTGCTCAGAACAAAAGAACTGTGCTTCCTACACACATGGATCATATCTAGTTCAACTCTGCTTAGGAAACTGACAAGAACAGTAGCTCCTATTCAGTCCAATACACTGTACTTGCTGGGAACAGACGCAAGTGCTATTTGCACTGGGTATGGCGTTTGGAGCACAATAGTGACTCTTCTTACCAGAAAACAACTCTTGCTCGTAGGACCAAAAACTGCATGAGACTAAACTTCATTTAGGACTGGGAAACAAACGCGAGCTCGCCTTATAAGAAACACACTCTGCTTTAGAGAAAAGAGCACTCTTCTACTCTACTGCGTTCCATATAGGGCCAGAACAGTGAGCTTGCTCAGAACTAAATAACTGTGCTTCCTAAACACACGGGCCATATCTAGTTCAACTCTGCTTAGGAAACTGACAAGAACAGTAGCTCCTCTTCAGTCTGATACACTGTACGTGCTGAGAAAAGACGCGAGTGCTATTTGCACTGTGTATGGCAAAGGGAGCACAATAGTGACTTTCCTTACCAGAAAACAACTCTTGCTCGTAGGACCAGAAACTGCATGTGATTCAACTCCATTTAGGACTGGGAAACAAATGCTAGCTCGCCTTACATGAAACACACTCTGCTTTTGAGAAAAAAACACTCTTCTACTCTACTGTGTTTCCTATGGGGTCCAAACAGTGAGCTTGCTCAGAACAAAACAACTGTGCTTTCTACACACACGGACCATATCTAGTTCAACTCTGCTTAGGAATCTGACAAGAACAGTAGCTCCTCTTCAGTCCAATACACTGTACTTGCTGGGAACAGACGCCAGTGCTATTTGTCCTGTGTATGGCAATGGCAGCGCAATAGTGACTCTTCTTACCGTAAAACAATTCTTGCTCGTAGGACCAGAAACTGCATGGTATTCAACTCCATTTAGGACTGCGAAACAAACGCTAGCTCGCCTTACAAGAAACACACTCTGCTTTAGAGAAAAGAGCACTCATTTACTCTACTGTGTTTCCTATATGGCCAGAACAGTGAGCTTGCTCAGAACATAAGAACTGTGCTTCCTACACACACGGGCCATATCTAGTTCAACTCTGCTTAGGAAACTGACAAGAAGAGTAGCTCCTCTTCAGTCCAATACACTGTACTTGCTGGGAACAGACGCGAGTGCTATTTGCACTGTGTATGGCAATGGGAGCGCAATAGTGACTTTCCTTACCAGAAAACAACTCTTGCTCGTAGGACCAGACTGCATTTGATTCAACTCCATTTAGGAATGGGAAACAAACGCTAGCTCCCCTTACAAGAAACATACTCTGCTTTTGAGAAAAGAGCACTCTTCTACTCTACTGTGTTTCCAATGCGGTCCAAACAGTGAGCTTGCTCAGAACAAAAGAACTGTGCTTCCTACACACATGGACCATATCTAGTTCAACTTTGCTTAGGAAACTGACAAGAACAGTAGCTCCTATTCAGTCCAATACACTGTACTTGCTGGGAACAGACGCGAGTGCTATTTGTACTGTGTATGGCAATTGGAGCACAATAGTGACTCGTCTTACCAGAAAACAACTCTTGCTCGTAGGACAAAAAACTGCATGTGACTCAACTCTATTTAGGACTGGGAAACAAACGCTAGCTCGCCTTACAAGAAACACTCTCTGCTTTTGAGAAAAGAGCACTCTTCTACTCTACTGTGTTTCCTATAGGGCCAGAACAGTGAGCTTGCTCGGAACAAAAGAACTGTGCTTCCTAGACACACGGGCCATATCTAATTCAACTCTGCTTAGGAAAATGACAAGAACAGTAGCTCCTCTTCAGTCCAATACACTGTACTTGCTGGGAACAGACACATGTGCTATTTGCACTGTGTATGGCAATGGGAGCACAACAGTGACTTTCCTTGCCAGAAAACAACTCTTGCTCGTAGGACCAGAAACTGCATGTGATTCAACTCCATTTAGGACTGGGAAACAAACGCTAGCTCGCCTTACAAGAAACACACTGCTTTAGAGAAAAGAGCACTCTTCTACTCTACTGTGTTTCCTATGTGGTCCAAACAGTGATCTTGCTCAGAACATAAGAACTGTGCTTCCTACACACACGGACCATATGTAGTTCAACTCTGCTTAAGAAACTGACAAGAACAGTAGCTCCTCTTTAGTCCAATACACTGTACTTGCTGGGAAAGGACGCGAGTGCTATTTACACTGTGTATGGCATTGAGAGCACAATAGTGACTTTCCTTACCAGAAAACAACTCTTGCTCGTAGGACCACAAACAGCATGTGATTAAATGCCATTTAGGACTGGAAAACAAATGCTAGCACGCCTTACAAGAAACACACTCTGCTTTTGAGAAAAGAGCACTCTTCTACTCTACTGTGTTTCCTATATGGCCAGAACAGTGAGCTTGCTCAGAACATAAGAACTGTGCTTCCTACACACATGGGCCATATCTAGTTCAGCTCTGCTTAGGAAACTGACAAGAACAGTAGCTCCTCTTCAGTCCGATACACTGTACTTGCTGGGAACAGACGCGAGTGCTATTTGCACTGTGTATGGCAATGGGAGCGCAATAGTGACTTTCCTTACCAGAAAACAACTCTTGCTCTTAGGACTAGAAACTGCATTTGATTCAACTCAATTTAGGACTGGGAAACAAACGCTAGCTCGCCTTACATGAAACACACTCTGCTTTTGAGAAAAGAGCACTCTTCTACTCTACTGTGTTTCCTATGGGGTCCGAACAGTGAGCTTGCTCAGAACAAAAGAACTGTGCTTACTACACAAGGGCCATATCTAGTTCAATTCTGCTTAGGAACCTGACAAGAACAGTAGATCCTCTTCAGTCCAATACACTGTACTTGCTGGGAACAGACGCCAGTGCTATTTGGCCTGTGTATGGCAATGGCAGCGCAATAGTGTCTATTCTTACCATAAAACAACTCTTGCACGTAGGACCAGAAACTGCATGGGATTCCACTCCATTTAGGACTGGGACACAAACGCTAGCTCGCCTTGAAAGAAACCCACTCTGCTTTTGAGAAAAGAGCACTCTTCTACTCTACTGTGTTTCCTATGGGGTCCAAACAGTGAGCTTGCTCAGAACAAAAGACTGTGCTTCCTACACAAGGGCCATATCTAGTTCAATTCTGCTTAGGAAACTGACAAGAACAGTAGATTCTCTTCAGTCCAATACACTGTCCTTGCTGGGAACAGACGCCAGTGCTATTTGTCCTGTGTATGGCAATGGCAGCGCAATAGTTACTATTCTTACCATAAAACAACTGTTGCACGTAGGACCAGAAACTGCATGTGATTCCACTCCATTTAGGACTGGGACACAAACGCTAGCTCCCCTTACAAGAAACACACTCTGCTTTTGAGAAAAGAGCACTCTTCTACTCTACTGTGTTTTCTATGGGGTCGAAACAGTTAGCTTGCTCAGAACAAAAGACTGTGCTTCCTACACACAAGGACCATATGTAGTTCAACTCTGCTTAGGAAACTGACAAGAACAGTAGCTCCTATTCAGTCCAATACACTGTATTTGCTGGGAACAGACGCCAGTGCTATTTGTCCTGTGTATGGCAATGGGAGCGCAATAGTGACTATTCTTACCATAAAACAACTCTTGCTCGTAGGACCACAAACTGCATGTGATTCAACTCCATTTAGGATTGGGAAACAAACGCTAGCTCGCCTTACAAGAAAGACACTCTGCTTTAGAGAAAAGAGCACTTTTCTACTCTACTGTGTTTCCTATAGGGCCAGAACAGTGAGCTTGCTCAGAACAAAAGAACTGTGCTTCCTACACACATTGGCCATATCTAGTTCAACTCTGCTTAGGAAACTGACAAGAACAGTAGCTCCTCTTCAGTCCAATACACTGTACTTGCGGGGAACAGACGCGAGTGCTATTTGCACTGTGCATGGCTATTGGAGCACAATAGTGACTCGTCTTACCAGAAAACAACTCTTGCTCGTAGGACAAAAAACTGCATGTGACTCAACTCCATTTAGGACTGGGAACCAAACGCTATCTCGCCTTCCAAGAAACACACTCTGCTTTTGAGAAAAGAGCACTCTTCTACTCTACTCTGTTGCCTATGGGTTCCGAACAGTGAGCTTGCTCAGAACCAAAAAAACTGTGCTTTCTACACACGGCCATATCTAGTTCAAGTCTGCTTAGGTACCTGACAAGAACAGTAGATACTCTTCCATCCAATACACTGTACTTGCTGGGAAAAGACTCAAGTGTTATTTGTCCTGTGTATGGCAATGGCAGCGCAATAGTGACTCTTCTTACCAGAACACAACTCTTGCTCGTAGGACCAGAAACTGCATGTGATTCAACTCCATTTAGGACTGGGAAACAAACACTAGCTCGCCTTACAAGAAACACACTCTGCTTTAGAGAAAAGAGCACTATTCTACTCTACTGTGTTTCCTATGGGGTCCAAACAGTGAGCTTGCTCAGAACAAAACAACTGTGCTTCCTACACACACGGACCATATGTAGTTCAACTCTGCTTAGGAACCTGACATGAACAGTAGCTCCTCTTCAGTCCGATACACTGTACTTGCTGGGAACAGACGTGAGTGCTATTTGCACTGTATGGCAATGGAAGCACAATAGTGACTTTCCTTACCAGAAAACAACACTTGCTCGTTGGACCAGTAACTGCATGTGATTCAACTCCATTTAGGACTGGGAAACAAACGTAGCTCGCCTTACAAGAAAACACTCTGCTTTTGAGAAAAGAGCACTCTTCTACTCTACTGTGTTTCCTATGGGGTCCGAACAGTGAGCTTGCTCAGAACAAACTAATTGTGCTTCCTAGACACACGGGCCATATCTAGTTCAACTCTGCTTAGGAAACTGACAAGAACAATAGATCCTCTTCAGTCCAATACACTGTACTTGCTGGGAACAGAAGCCTGTGCTATTTGTCCTGTGTATGGCAATGGCAACACAATAGTGACTTTCCTTACCAGAAAACAACTCTTTCTCATAGAACCAGAAAGTGCATGTGATTCAACTCCATTTAGGACTGGGAAACAAACGCTAGCTCACCTTACAAGAAACACACTCTGCTTTAGAGTAAAGAGCACTCCTCTACTCTACTGTGTTTCCTATGGGGTCCAAAGAGTGAGGTTGCTCAGAACAAAAGAACTGTGCTTCCTACACACACGGCCATATCTAGTTCAATTCTGCTTAGGAACCTGACAAGAACAGTAGATCCTATTCATTCCAGTACACTGTACTTGCTGGGAACAGACGCATGTGCTATTTGTCCTGTGTATGGCAATGGCAGCGCAATAGTGACTATTCTTACCATAAAACATCTCTTGCTCGTAGGTCCAGACACTGCATGTGATTCCAATCCATTTAGGACTGGGAAACAAACGCTAGCTCGCTTTACAAGAAACACACTCTGCTTTAGAGAAAAGAGCCCTCTTCTACTCTACTGTGTTTCCTATGGGGCCCAAACAGTGAGCTTGGTCAGAACAAAAGAACTGTGCTTCCTACACACACCGACCATATGTAGTTCAACTCTGCTTAGGAAACTGACAAGAACAGTAGCTCCTCTTCAGTCCGATACACTGTACTTGCTGGGAACAGACGTGAGTGCTATTTGCACTGTGTATGGCAATGGGAGCACAATATTGAATTTCCTTACCAGAAAATATCTCTTGCTCATAGGACCAGAAACTGCATGTGATTCAACTCCATTTAGGACTGGGAAACAAATGCTAGCTCGCCTTACAAGAAACACACTCTGCTTTTGAGAAAAGAGCACTCTTCTACCCTACTGTGTTTCCTATGGGGTCCAAACAGTGAGCTTGCTCAGAACAAAAGAACTGTGCTTCCTACACACATGGATCATATCTAGTTCAACTCTGCTTAGGAAACTGACAAGAACAGTAGCTCCTATTCAGTCCAATACACTGTACTTGCTGGGAACAGACGCAAGTGCTATTTGCACTGGGTATGGCGTTTGGAGCACAATAGTGACTCTTCTTACCAGAAAACAACTCTTGCTCGTAGGACCAAAAACTGCATGAGACTAAACTTCATTTAGGACTGGGAAACAAACGCGAGCTCGCCTTATAAGAAACACACTCTGCTTTAGAGAAAAGAGCACTCTTCTACTCTACTGCGTTCCATATAGGGCCAGAACAGTGAGCTTGCTCAGAACTAAATAACTGTGCTTCCTAAACACACGGGCCATATCTAGTTCAACTCTGCTTAGGAAACTGACAAGAACAGTAGCTCCTCTTCAGTCTGATACACTGTACGTGCTGAGAAAAGACGCGAGTGCTATTTGCACTGTGTATGGCAAAGGGAGCACAATAGTGACTTTCCTTACCAGAAAACAACTCTTGCTCGTAGGACCAGAAACTGCATGTGATTCAACTCCATTTAGGACTGGGAAACAAATGCTAGCTCGCCTTACATGAAACACACTCTGCTTTTGAGAAAAAAACACTCTTCTACTCTACTGTGTTTCCTATGGGGTCCAAACAGTGAGCTTGCTCAGAACAAAACAACTGTGCTTTCTACACACACGGACCATATCTAGTTCAACTCTGCTTAGGAATCTGACAAGAACAGTAGCTCCTCTTCAGTCCAATACACTGTACTTGCTGGGAACAGACGCCAGTGCTATTTGTCCTGTGTATGGCAATGGCAGCGCAATAGTGACTCTTCTTACCGTAAAACAATTCTTGCTCGTAGGACCAGAAACTGCATGGTATTCAACTCCATTTAGGACTGCGAAACAAACGCTAGCTCGCCTTACAAGAAACACACTCTGCTTTAGAGAAAAGAGCACTCATTTACTCTACTGTGTTTCCTATATGGCCAGAACAGTGAGCTTGCTCAGAACATAAGAACTGTGCTTCCTACACACACGGGCCATATCTAGTTCAACTCTGCTTAGGAAACTGACAAGAAGAGTAGCTCCTCTTCAGTCCAATACACTGTACTTGCTGGGAACAGACGCGAGTGCTATTTGCACTGTGTATGGCAATGGGAGCGCAATAGTGACTTTCCTTACCAGAAAACAACTCTTGCTCGTAGGACCAGACTGCATTTGATTCAACTCCATTTAGGAATGGGAAACAAACGCTAGCTCCCCTTACAAGAAACATACTCTGCTTTTGAGAAAAGAGCACTCTTCTACTCTACTGTGTTTCCAATGCGGTCCAAACAGTGAGCTTGCTCAGAACAAAAGAACTGTGCTTCCTACACACATGGACCATATCTAGTTCAACTTTGCTTAGGAAACTGACAAGAACAGTAGCTCCTATTCAGTCCAATACACTGTACTTGCTGGGAACAGACGCGAGTGCTATTTGTACTGTGTATGGCAATTGGAGCACAATAGTGACTCGTCTTACCAGAAAACAACTCTTGCTCGTAGGACAAAAAACTGCATGTGACTCAACTCTATTTAGGACTGGGAAACAAACGCTAGCTCGCCTTACAAGAAACACTCTCTGCTTTTGAGAAAAGAGCACTCTTCTACTCTACTGTGTTTCCTATAGGGCCAGAACAGTGAGCTTGCTCGGAACAAAAGAACTGTGCTTCCTAGACACACGGGCCATATCTAATTCAACTCTGCTTAGGAAAATGACAAGAACAGTAGCTCCTCTTCAGTCCAATACACTGTACTTGCTGGGAACAGACACATGTGCTATTTGCACTGTGTATGGCAATGGGAGCACAACAGTGACTTTCCTTGCCAGAAAACAACTCTTGCTCGTAGGACCAGAAACTGCATGTGATTCAACTCCATTTAGGACTGGGAAACAAACGCTAGCTCGCCTTACAAGAAACACACTGCTTTAGAGAAAAGAGCACTCTTCTACTCTACTGTGTTTCCTATGTGGTCCAAACAGTGATCTTGCTCAGAACATAAGAACTGTGCTTCCTACACACACGGACCATATGTAGTTCAACTCTGCTTAAGAAACTGACAAGAACAGTAGCTCCTCTTTAGTCCAATACACTGTACTTGCTGGGAAAGGACGCGAGTGCTATTTACACTGTGTATGGCATTGAGAGCACAATAGTGACTTTCCTTACCAGAAAACAACTCTTGCTCGTAGGACCACAAACAGCATGTGATTAAATGCCATTTAGGACTGGAAAACAAATGCTAGCACGCCTTACAAGAAACACACTCTGCTTTTGAGAAAAGAGCACTCTTCTACTCTACTGTGTTTCCTATATGGCCAGAACAGTGAGCTTGCTCAGAACATAAGAACTGTGCTTCCTACACACATGGGCCATATCTAGTTCAGCTCTGCTTAGGAAACTGACAAGAACAGTAGCTCCTCTTCAGTCCGATACACTGTACTTGCTGGGAACAGACGCGAGTGCTATTTGCACTGTGTATGGCAATGGGAGCGCAATAGTGACTTTCCTTACCAGAAAACAACTCTTGCTCTTAGGACTAGAAACTGCATTTGATTCAACTCAATTTAGGACTGGGAAACAAACGCTAGCTCGCCTTACATGAAACACACTCTGCTTTTGAGAAAAGAGCACTCTTCTACTCTACTGTGTTTCCTATGGGGTCCGAACAGTGAGCTTGCTCAGAACAAAAGAACTGTGCTTACTACACAAGGGCCATATCTAGTTCAATTCTGCTTAGGAACCTGACAAGAACAGTAGATCCTCTTCAGTCCAATACACTGTACTTGCTGGGAACAGACGCCAGTGCTATTTGGCCTGTGTATGGCAATGGCAGCGCAATAGTGTCTATTCTTACCATAAAACAACTCTTGCACGTAGGACCAGAAACTGCATGGGATTCCACTCCATTTAGGACTGGGACACAAACGCTAGCTCGCCTTGAAAGAAACCCACTCTGCTTTTGAGAAAAGAGCACTCTTCTACTCTACTGTGTTTCCTATGGGGTCCAAACAGTGAGCTTGCTCAGAACAAAAGACTGTGCTTCCTACACAAGGGCCATATCTAGTTCAATTCTGCTTAGGAAACTGACAAGAACAGTAGATTCTCTTCAGTCCAATACACTGTCCTTGCTGGGAACAGACGCCAGTGCTATTTGTCCTGTGTATGGCAATGGCAGCGCAATAGTTACTATTCTTACCATAAAACAACTGTTGCACGTAGGACCAGAAACTGCATGTGATTCCACTCCATTTAGGACTGGGACACAAACGCTAGCTCCCCTTACAAGAAACACACTCTGCTTTTGAGAAAAGAGCACTCTTCTACTCTACTGTGTTTTCTATGGGGTCGAAACAGTTAGCTTGCTCAGAACAAAAGACTGTGCTTCCTACACACAAGGACCATATGTAGTTCAACTCTGCTTAGGAAACTGACAAGAACAGTAGCTCCTATTCAGTCCAATACACTGTATTTGCTGGGAACAGACGCCAGTGCTATTTGTCCTGTGTATGGCAATGGGAGCGCAATAGTGACTATTCTTACCATAAAACAACTCTTGCTCGTAGGACCACAAACTGCATGTGATTCAACTCCATTTAGGACTGGGAAACAAACGCTAGCTCGCCTTACAAGAAACACACTCTGCTTTGGAGAAAAGAGCACTCTTCTACGCTACTTTGTTTCCTATGGGGTCCAAACAGTGATCTTGCAAAGAACAAAAGAACTGTGCTCCTACAAACACGGATCATATCTAGTTCAACTCTGCTTAGGAAACTGACAAGAACAGTAGCACCTATTCAGTCCAATAGACTGTATTTGCTGGGAACAGACGCGAGTGCTATTTGCACTGTGTTTGTCAATGGGAGCACAATGAGACTTTCCTTACCAGAAAACAACTCTTGTTCGTAGGACCTGAAACTGCATGTGATTCAACTCTATTAAGGACTAGGAAACAAACGCTAGCTCGCCTTACAAGAAACACACTCTGCTTTAGAGAAAAGAGCACTCTTCTACTCTACTGTGTTTCCTATAGGGCCAGAACAGTGAGCTTGCTCAGAATATAAGAACTGTGCTTCCTACACACAAGGGCCATATCTAGTTCAACTCTGCTTAGGCAACTGAGAATAACAGTAGCTCCTCTTCAGTCCGATACACTGTACTTGCTGGGAACAGACGCGAGTGCTTTTTGTACTGTGTATGGCAAGGAGAGCGCATTAGTGACTTTCCTTACCAGAAAACAACTCTTGCTCGTAGGACCAGAAACTGCATGTGATTCAACTCCATTTAGGACAGGGAAACAAAAGCTAGCTCCCCTTACAAGAAACACACTCTGCATTTGAGAAAAGAGAACTCTTCTACTCTACTGTGTTTCCTATGGGGTCCAAACAGTGAGCTTGCTCAGAACAAAGAACTGTGCTTCCTACACACAGGGACCATATGTAGTTCAACTTTGCTTAGGAAACTGACAAGAACACTAGCTCCTCTTCAGTCCAATACACTGTACTTGCTGGGAACAGACGCGAGTGCTATTTGACCTGTGTATGGCAATGAGCTCAATAGTGACTTTCCTTACCAAAAACAACTCTTGCTCGTAGGACCACAAACTGCATGTGATTCAACGCCATTTAGGACTGGTAAACAAATGCTAGCTCGCCTTACAAGAAACACTCTCTGCTTTTTAGAAAAGAGCTCTCTTCTACTCTACGGTGTTTCCTATGGGGTCCAAACAGTGAGCTTGCTCAGAACAAAAGAACTGTGCTTCCTACACACATGGACCATATGTAGTTCAACTCTGCTTAGGAAACTGACAAGAACAGTAGCTCCTATTCAGTCCAATACACTGTACATGCAGGGAAAAGACGCGAGTGCTATTTGCACTGTGTATGGCATTTGGAGCACAATATTGACTCTTCTTACCAGAAAAAAAACTCTTGCTTGTAGGACCAAAAACTGCATGTGATTCAAATCCATTTAGGACTGGAAAACAAATGCTAGCTGGCCTTACATGAAACACACTCTGCTTTAGAGAAAAGAGGACTCATCTACTCTACTGTGTTTCCTATAGGGCCAGAACAGTAGCTTGCTCAGAACATAAGAACTGTGCTTCCTACACACACGGGCCATATCTAGTTCAACTCTGCTTAGGAAACTGAAAAGAACAGTAGCTCCTCTTAAGTCCGATACACTGTACTTGCTGGGAACAGACGCGAGTGCTATATGCACTGTGTCTGCCAATGAAAGCGCAATCGTGACATTCCTTACCAGAAAACAACTCTTGATCGTAGGACCAGAAACTGCATATGATTCAACTCCATTTAGGACTGCGAAACAAACGATAGCTCGCCTTACAAGAAACACACTCTGCTTTTGAGAAAAGAGCACTCTTCTACTCTACTGTGTTTCCTATGGGGTCCAAACAGTGAGCTTGCTCCGAACAAAAGACTGTGCTTCCTACACACAAGGACCATATGTAGTTCAACTCTGCTTAGGAAACTGACAAGAACAGTAGCTCCTATTCAGTCCAATACACTGTACTTGCTGGGAACAGACGCGAGTGCTATTTGCCCTGTATATGGCAATGGGAGCACAATAGTGACTTTCCTTACCAGAAAACAACTCTTGTTCGTAGGAAAAGAAACTGCATGTGATTCAACTCCATTTAGGACTGGGAAACAAACACTAGCTCGCCTTACAAGAAACTCACGCTGCTTTTGAGAAAAGAGCACTCTTCTATTCTACAGTGTTTCCTACGGGGTCCGAACAGTGAGCTTGCTCAGAACAAAAGAACTGTGCTTCCTACACACACGGCCATATCTAGTTCAATTCTGCTTAGGAACCTGACAAAAACAGTAGATCCTCTACAATCCAATACACTGTACTTGCTTGGAACAGACGCCAGTGCTATTTGTCCTGCGTATGGCAATGGCAGCGCAATAGTGACTCTTCTTACCTTAAAACAATTCTTGCTCGTAGGACCAGAAACTGCATGTGATTCCACTCCATTTAAGACTGGGAAACAAACACTAGCTCGCCTTACATGAAACACACTCTGCTTTTGAGAAAAGAGCACTCTCCTACTCTACTGTGTTTCCAATGGGTTCCAAACAGTGAGCTTGCTCATAACAAAAGAACTGTGCTTCCTACACACATGGACCATATCTAGTTAAACTTTGCTTAGGAAACTGACAAGAACAGTAGCTCCTATTCAGTCCAATACACTGTACGTGCTAGGAACAGACGCGAGTGCTATTTGTACTGTGTATGGCAATTGGAGCACAATAGTGACTCGTCTTACCAGAAAACAACTCTTGGTCGTGGGACAAAAAACTGCATGTGACTCAACTCCATTTAGGACAGGGAAACAAACTCTAGCTCACCTTACAAGAAACACACTCTGATTTTGAGAAAAGAGCACTCTTCTACTCTACTGTGTTTCCTATAGGGCCAGAACAGTGAGCTTGCTCAGAACAAAAGAACTGGGCTTCCTACACACACGGTCATATCTAGTTCAATTCTGCTTAGGAACTTGACAAGAACAGTAGATCCTCTTCAGTCCAATACACTGTACTTGCTGCAAACAGACGCCAGTGCTATTTGTCCTGTGTATGGCAATGGCAGCACAATAGTGACCCTTCTTACCATAAAACAACTCTTGCTCGTAGTACCAGAAACTGCATGGGATTCAACTCCATTTAGGACTGGGAAACAAACGCTAGCTCGCCTTACAAGAAACACACTCTGCTTTAGAGAAAAGAGCACTCTTCTACTCTACTGTGTTTCCTATGGGGTCCAAACAGTGAGCTTGCTCAGAACAAAAGAACTGTGCTTCCTACACACACGGGCCATATGTAGTTCAACTCTGCTTAGGAAACTGACAAGAAGAGTAGCTCTTCTTCAGTCCAATACACTGTACTTGCTGGGAACAGACGCGAGTGCTATTTGCACTGTGTATGGCCATGGGAGCGCAATAGTGACTTTCCTTACCAGAAAACAACTCTTGCTCGTAGGACCAGAAACTGCATTTGATTCAACTCCATTTAGGACTGGGAAACAAACGCTAGCTCGCCTTACAAGAAACATACTCTGCTTTTGAGAAAAGAGCACTCTTCTACTCTACTGTGTTTCCAATGCGGTCAAAACAGTGAGCTTGCTCAGAACAAAAGAACTGTGCTTCCTACACACATGGACCATATCTAGTTCAACTTTGCTTAGGAAACTTAGAAGAACAGTAGCTCCTATTCAGTCCAATACACTGTTTTTGCTGGGAACAGACGCGAGTGCTATTTGTACTGTGTATGGCAATTGGAGCACAATAGTGACTCGTCTTACCTGAAAACAACTCTTGCTCGTAGGACAAAAAACTGCATGTGACTCAACTCTATTTAGGACTGGGAAACAAACGCTAGCTCGCCTTACAAGAAACACACTCTGCTTTTGAGAAAAGAGCACTCTTCTACTCTACTGAGTTTCCTATAGGGCCAGAACAGTGAGCTTGCTCAGAACAAATGAACTGTCCTTCCTAGACACACGGGCCATATCTAGTTCAACTCTGCTTAGGAAACTGAGAAGAACAGTAGCTCCTCTTCAGTCCAATACACTGTACTTGCTGGGAAAGGACGCGAGTGCTATTTACACTGTGTATGGCATTGAGAGCACAATAGTGACTTTCCTTACCAGAAAACAACTCTTGCTCGTAGGACCACAAACAACATGTGATTCAACACCATTTAGGACTGGGAAACAAATGCTAGCTCGCCTTACAAGAAACACACTCTGCTTTTGAGAAAAGAGCACTCTTCTACTCTACTGTGTTTCTATATGGCCAGAATAGTGAGCTTGCTCAGAACATAAGAACTGTGCTTCCTACACACACGGGCCATATCTAGTTCAGCTCTGCTTAGGAAACTGACAAGAACAGTAGCTCCTCTTCAGTCCAATACACTGTAGTTGCTGGGAACAGACGCGAGTGCTATTTGCACTGTGTATGGCAATGGCAGCGCAATAGTGACTATTCTTACCATAAAACAACTCTTGCACGTAGGACCAGAAACTGCATGGGATTCCACTCCATTTAGGACTGGGACACAAACGATAGCTCGCCTTACAAGAAACACACTCTGCTTTTGAGAAAAGAGCATTCTTCTACTCTACTGTGTTTCCTATGGGGTCCAAACAGTGAGCTTGCTCAGAACAAAAGACTGTGCTTCCTACACACAAGGACCATATGTAGTTCAACTCTGCTTAGGAAACTGACAAGAACAGTAGCTCCTCTTCAGTCCAATACACTGCACTTGCTGGGAACAGACGCGAGTGCTATTTGCAATGTGTATGGCAATGGGAGCACAATAGTGACTTTTTTTTACCAGAAAACAACTCTTGTTCGTAGGAAAAGAAACTGCATGTGATTCAACTCCATTTAGGACTGGGAAACAAACGCTAGCTCGCCTTACAAGAAACACACTCTGCTTTTGAGAAAAGAGCACTCTTCTACTCTATTGTGTTTCCTATGGGGTCCGAACAGTGAGCTTGCTCAGAACAAAAGAACTGTGCTTCCTACTCAAGGGCCATATCTAGTTCAATTCTGCTTAGGAACCTGACAAGAACAGTAGATCCTCTTCAGTCCAATACACTGTACTTGCTGGGAACAGACGCCAGTGCTATTTGTCCTGTGTATGGCAATGTTCTTGTCAGGAAACTGACAAGAACAGTAGCTCCTATTCAGTCCAATACACTGTACTTGCTGGGAACAGACGCGAGTGCTATTTGTAATGTGTATGGCAATTGGAGCACAATAGTGACTCGTCTTACCAGAAAACAACTCTTGCTCGTAGGTCCAGAAACTGCATGTGACTCAACTCCATTTAGGACAGGGAAACAAACGCTAGCTCGCCTTACAAGAAACACACTCTGCTTTTGAGAAAAGAGCACTCATCTACTCTACTGTGTTTCCTATATTGCCAGAACAGTGAGCTTGCTCAGAACAAATGAACTGCATGTGATTCCACTCCCTTTAGGACTGGGACACAAACGCTAGCTCACCTTACAAGAAACACACTCTCCTTTTGAGAAAAGAGCACTCTTCTACTCTACTGTGTTTCCTCTGGGGTCGAAACAGTGAGCTTGCTCAGAACAAAAGACTGTGCTTCCTACACACAAGGACCATATGTAGTTCAACTCTGCTTAGGAAACTGACAAGAACAGTAGCTCCTATTCAGTCCAATACACTGTACTTGCTGGGAACAGACGCCAGGGCTATTTGTCCTGTGTATGGCAATGGGAGCGCAATAGTGACTATTCTTACCATAAAACAACTCTTGCTCGTAGGACCACAAACTGCATGTGATTCAACTCCATTTAGGACTGGGAAACAAACGCTAGCTCGCCTTACAAGAAACACACTCTGCTTCTGAGAAAAGAGCACTCTTCTTCTCTCCAGTGTTTCCTATGGGGTCCGAACAGTGAGCTTGCTCAGAACAAAAGAACTGTGCTTCCTACACACGGCCATATCTAGTTCAATTCTGCTTATGAACCTGACAAGAACAGTAGATCCTCTTCAGTCCAGTACACTGTACTTGCTGGGAACAGACGCCAGTGCTATTTGTCCTGTGTATGGCAATGTCAGCGCAATAGTGACTGTTCTTACCATAAAACAACTCTTGCTCGTAGGACCAGAAACTGCATGTGATTCCACTCCATTTAAGACTGGGAAACAAACACTAGCTCGACTTACAAGAAACACACTCTGCTTTTGAGAAAAGAGCACTCTTCTACTCTACTGTGATTGCAATGCGGTCCAAACAGTGAGCTTGCTCAGAACAAAAGAACTGTGCTTCCTACACACATGGACCATATCTAGTTCAACTCTGCTTAGGAAACTGACAAGAACAGTAGCTCCTATTCAGTCCAATACACTGTACTTGCTGGGAACAGACGCGAGTGCTATTTGTAATGTGTATGGCAATTGGAGCACAATAGTGACTCGTCTTACCAGAAAACAACTCTTGCTCGTAGGTCCAGAAACTGCATGTGACTCAACTCCATTTAGGACAGGGAAACAAACGCTAGCTCGCCTTACAAGAAACACACTCTGCTTTTGAGAAAAGAGCACTCATCTACTCTACTGTGTTTCCTATAGGGCCAGAACAGTGAGCTTGCTCAGAACAAAAGAACTGGGCTTCCTACACACACGGTCATATCTAGTTCAATTCTGCTTAGGAACTTGACAAGAACAGTAGATCCTCTTCAGTCCAATACACTGTACTTGCTGCAAACAGACGCCAGTGCTATTTGTCCTGTGTATGGCAATGGCAGCACAATAGTGACCCTTCTTACCATAAAACAACTCTTGCTCGTAGTACCAGAAACTGCATGGGATTCAACTCCATTTAGGACTGGGAAACAAACGCTAGCTCGCCTTACAAGAAACACACTCTGCTTTAGAGAAAAGAGCACTCTTCTACTCTACTGTGTTTCCTATGGGGTCCAAACAGTGAGCTTGCTCAGAACAAAAGAACTGTGCTTCCTACACACACGGGCCATATGTAGTTCAACTCTGCTTAGGAAACTGACAAGAAGAGTAGCTCTTCTTCAGTCCAATACACTGTACTTGCTGGGAACAGACGCGAGTGCTATTTGCACTGTGTATGGCCATGGGAGCGCAATAGTGACTTTCCTTACCAGAAAACAACTCTTGCTCGTAGGACCAGAAACTGCATTTGATTCAACTCCATTTAGGACTGGGAAACAAACGCTAGCTCGCCTTACAAGAAACATACTCTGCTTTTGAGAAAAGAGCACTCTTCTACTCTACTGTGTTTCCAATGCGGTCAAAACAGTGAGCTTGCTCAGAACAAAAGAACTGTGCTTCCTACACACATGGACCATATCTAGTTCAACTTTGCTTAGGAAACTGACAAGAACAGTAGCTCCTATTCAGTCCAATACACTGTTTTTGCTGGGAACAGACGCGAGTGCTATTTGTACTGTGTATGGCAATTGGAGCACAATAGTGACTCGTCTTACCTGAAAACAACTCTTGCTCGTAGGACAAAAAACTGCATGTGACTCAACTCTATTTAGGACTGGGAAACAAACGCTAGCTCGCCTTACAAGAAACACACTCTGCTTTTGAGAAAAGAGCACTCTTCTACTCTACTGAGTTTCCTATAGGGCCAGAACAGTGAGCTTGCTCAGAACAAATGAACTGTCCTTCCTAGACACACGGGCCATATCTAGTTCAACTCTGCTTAGGAAACTGAGAAGAACAGTAGCTCCTCTTCAGTCCAATACACTGTACTTGCTGGGAAAGGACGCGAGTGCTATTTACACTGTGTATGGCATTGAGAGCACAATAGTGACTTTCCTTACCAGAAAACAACTCTTGCTCGTAGGACCACAAACAACATGTGATTCAACACCATTTAGGACTGGGAAACAAATGCTAGCTCGCCTTACAAGAAACACACTCTGCTTTTGAGAAAAGAGCACTCTTCTACTCTACTGTGTTTCTATATGGCCAGAATAGTGAGCTTGCTCAGAACATAAGAACTGTGCTTCCTACACACACGGGCCATATCTAGTTCAGCTCTGCTTAGGAAACTGACAAGAACAGTAGCTCCTCTTCAGTCCAATACACTGTAGTTGCTGGGAACAGACGCGAGTGCTATTTGCACTGTGTATGGCAATGGCAGCGCAATAGTGACTATTCTTACCATAAAACAACTCTTGCACGTAGGACCAGAAACTGCATGGGATTCCACTCCATTTAGGACTGGGACACAAACGATAGCTCGCCTTACAAGAAACACACTCTGCTTTTGAGAAAAGAGCATTCTTCTACTCTACTGTGTTTCCTATGGGGTCCAAACAGTGAGCTTGCTCAGAACAAAAGACTGTGCTTCCTACACACAAGGACCATATGTAGTTCAACTCTGCTTAGGAAACTGACAAGAACAGTAGCTCCTCTTCAGTCCAATACACTGCACTTGCTGGGAACAGACGCGAGTGCTATTTGCAATGTGTATGGCAATGGGAGCACATAGTGACTTTTTTTTACCAGAAAACAACTCTTGTTCGTAGGAAAAGAAACTGCATGTGATTCAACTCCATTTAGGACTGGGAAACAAACGCTAGCTCGCCTTACAAGAAACACACTCTGCTTTTGAGAAAAGAGCACTCTTCTACTCTATTGTGTTTCCTATGGGGTCCGAACAGTGAGCTTGCTCAGAACAAAAAAACTGTGCTTCCTACTCAAGGGCCATATCTAGTTCAATTCAGCTTAGGAACCTGACAAGAACAGTAGATCCTCTTCAGTCCAATACACTGTACTTGCTGGGAACAGACGCCAGTGCTATTTGTCCTGTGTATGGCAATGTTCTTGTCAGGAAACTGACAAGAACAGTAGCTCCTATTCAGTCCAATACACTGTACTTGCTGGGAACAGACGCGAGTGCTATTTGTAATGTGTATGGCAATTGGAGCACAATAGTGACTCGTCTTACCAGAAAACAACTCTTGCTCGTAGGTCCAGAAACTGCATGTGACTCAACTCCATTTAGGACAGGGAAACAAACGCTAGCTCGCCTTACAAGAAACACACTCTGCTTTTGAGAAAAGAGCACTCATCTACTCTACTGTGTTTCCTATAGGGCCAGAACAGTGAGCTTGCTCAGAACAAATGAACTGCATGTGATTCCACTCCCTTTAGGACTGGGACACAAACGCTAGCTCACCTTACAAGAAACACACTCTCCTTTTGAGAAAAGAGCACTCTTCTACTCTACTGTGTTTCCTCTGGGGTCGAAACAGTGAGCTTGCTCAGAACAAAAGACTGTGCTTCCTACACACAAGGACCATATGTAGTTCAACTCTGCTTAGGAAACTGACAAGAACAGTAGCTCCTATTCAGTCCAATACACTGTACTTGCTGGGAACAGACGCCAGGGCTATTTGTCCTGTGTATGGCAATGGGAGCGCAATAGTGACTATTCTTACCATAAAACAACTCTTGCTCGTAGGACCACAAACTGCATGTGATTCAACTCCATTTAGGACTGGGAAACAAACGCTAGCTCGCCTTACAAGAAACACACTCTGCTTCTGAGAAAAGAGCACTCTTCTTCTCTCCAGTGTTTCCTATGGGGTCC
Source organism: Peromyscus eremicus (assembly GCF_949786415.1). Lineage (NCBI taxonomy): Eukaryota > Metazoa > Chordata > Mammalia > Rodentia > Cricetidae > Peromyscus > Peromyscus eremicus. Next base: position 231,704 of record NW_026734393.1, read on the forward strand.
GAACAGTGAGCTTGCTCAGAACAAAAGAACTGTGCTTCCTACACACGGCCATATCTAGTTCAATTCTGCTTATGAACCTGACAAGAACAGTAGATCCTCTTCAGTCCAGTACACTGTACTTGCTGGGAACAGACGCCAGTGCTATTTGTCCTGTGTATGGCAATGTCAGCGCAATAGTGACTGTTCTTACCATAAAACAACTCTTGCTCGTAGGACCAGAAACTGCATGTGATTCCACTCCATTTAAGACTGGGAAACAAACACTAGCTCGACTTACAAGAAACACACTCTGCTTTTGAGAAAAGAGCACTCTTCTACTCTACTGTGATTGCAATGCGGTCCAAACAGTGAGCTTGCTCAGAACAAAAGAACTGTGCTTCCTACACACATGGACCATATCTAGTTCAACTCTGCTTAGGAAACTGACAAGAACAGTAGCTCCTATTCAGTCCAATACACTGTACTTGCTGGGAACAGACGCGAGTGCTATTTGTAATGTGTATGGCAATTGGAGCACAATAGTGACTCGTCTTACCAGAAAACAACTCTTGCTCGTAGGTCCAGAAACTGCATGTGACTCAACTCCATTTAGGACAGGGAAACAAACGCTAGCTCGCCTTACAAGAAACACACTCTGCTTTTGAGAAAAGAGCACTCATCTACTCTACTGTGTTTCCTATAGGGCCAGAACAGTGAGCTTGCTCAGAACAAATGAACTGTGCTTCCTAGACACACGGGCCGTATCTAGTTCAACTCTGCTTAGGAAACTGAGAAGAACAGTAGCTCCTCTTCAGTCCAATACACTGTACTTGCTGGGAACAGACACATGAGATATTTGCACTGTGTATGGCAATAGGAGCACAATAGTGACTTTCCTTGCCAGAAAACAACTCTTGCTCCTAGGACCAGAAACTGCATGTGATTCAAGTCCATTTAGGACTGGGAAACAAACACTAGCTCGCCTTACAAGAAACACACTGCTTTAGAGAAAAGAGCACTCTTCTACTCTACTGTGTTTCCTATGTGGTCCAAACAGTGAGCTTGCTCAGAATAAAAGAACTGTGCTTCCTACACACACGGACCATATGTAGTTCAACTCTGCTTAGGAAACTGACAAGAACAGTAGCTCCTCTTCAGTCCAATACACTGTACTTGCTGGGAACAGACACGAGTGCTATTTACACTGTGTATGGCATTGAGAGCACAATAGTGACTTTCCTTACCAGAAAAAAAAATCTTGCTCGTAGGACCACAAACAGCATGTGATTCAATGCCATTTAGGACTGGGAAACAAATGCTAGCTCGCCTTACAAGAAACACACTCTGCTTTTGAGAAAAGAGCACTCATCTACTCTACTGTGTTTCCTATGGGGTCCAAACAGTGAGCTTGCTCAGAACAAAAGAACTGTGCTTCCTACACACATGGACCATATCTAGTTCAACTCTGCTTAGGAAACTAACAAGAACAGCAGCTCCTATTCAGTCCAATACACTGTACTTGCTGGGAACAGACCCGAGTGCTATTTGCACTGTGTATGGCATTTGGAGCACAATAGTGACTCTTCTTACCAGAAAACAACTCTTGCTTGTAGAAACAAAAACTTCATGTGACTCAACTCCATTTAGGACTGGGAAACAAACGCGAGCTCATTTTACAAGAAACACACTCTGCTTTAGAGAAAAGAGCACTCTTCTACTCTACTGTGTTTCCTATAGGGCCAGAACAGTGAGCTTGCTCAGAACATAATAACTGTGCTTCCTAAACACACGGGCCATATCTAGTTCAACTCTGCTTAGGAAACTGACAAGAACAGTAGCTCCTCTTCAGTCTGATCCACTGTACTTGCTGGGAAAAGATGTGAGTGCTATTTGCACTGTGTATGGCAAAGGGAGCACAATAGTGACTTTCCTTACCAGAAAACAACTCTTTCTTGTAGGACCAGAAACTGCTTGTGATTCAACTCCATTTAGGACTGGGAAACAAACGATAGCTCACCTTACAAGAAACACACTCTGCTTTTGATAAAAGAGCCCTCTTCTACTCTACTGTGTTTCCCATAGTGCCAGAACAGTGAGCTTGCTCAGAACAAAAGAACTGTGCTTCCTACACACACGGGTCATATCTAGTTCAACTCTGCTTAGGAAACTGACAAGAACAGTAGCTCCTCTTCAGTCCAATACACTGTAGATGCTGGGAAAAGACGCCAGTGCTATTTGCACTGTGTATGGCAATGGGAGCGCAATAGTGACTTTCCTTACCAGAAAACAACTCTTGCTCGTAGGAAAAAAAACTGAATGTGATTCAACTCCATTTAGGACTGGGAAACAAACGCTAGCTCGCCTTACAAGAAACATACTCTGCTTTTGAGAAAAGAGCACTCTTCTACTCTACTGTGTTTCCTATAGGGCCAGAACCGTGAGCTTGCTCAGAACAAAAGAACTGTGCTTCCTACACACACGGGCCATGTTTAGTTCAATTCTGCTTTGGAAACTGACAAGAACAGTAGCTCTTCTTCAGTCCAATACACTGTACATGCTGGGAACAGACGCCAGTGCTTTATGCCCTGTATATGACAATGGGAGCACAATAGTGACTCTTCTTACCAGAAAACATCTCTTGCTCATAGGACCAGAAACTGCTGTGATTCAACTCCACTTAGGACTGCAAAACAAATGCTAGCTCGCCTTAAAAGAAACACACTCTGCTTTTGAGAAAAGAGCAGTCTTCTACTCTACTGTGTTTCCTATAGGGCCAGAACAGTGAACTTGCTCAGAACATAAGAAATGTGCTTCCTACACACACGGGCCATATCTAGTTCAACTCTGCTTAGGAAACTGACAGGAACAGTAGCTCCTCTTCAGTCTGATACACTGTACTTGCTTTGAACAGACGCGAGAGCTATTTGCACTGTGTATGGCAAGGGGAGCGCAATAGTGACTTTCCTTACCAGAAAACATCTCTTGCTCGTAGGACCAGAAACTGCATGTGATTCAACTCCATTTAGGACTGGGAAACAAATGCTAGCTCGCCTTACAAGAAACACACTCTGCTTTTGAGAAAAGAGCACTCTTCTACTCTACTGTGTTTCCTATCGGGTCCGAACAGTGAACTTGCTCAGAACAAAAGAACTTTTCTTCCTACACACAAGGCCATATCTAGTTCAATTCTGCTTAGGAACCTGACAAGAACAGTAGATCCTCTTCAGTCCAATACACTGTACTTGCTGGGAACAGACGCCAGTGCTATTTGTCCTGTGTATGGCATTGGCAGTGCAATAGTGACTCTTCCTACCATAAAACAACTCTTGCTCGTAGGACCAGAACCTGCTTGTGATTCAACTCCATTTAGTATTGGCAAACAAACGCTAGCTCGCCTTACAAGAAACACACTCTGCTTCAGAGAAAAGAGCACTCTTCTACTCTACTGTGTTTCCTATAGGGCCAGAACAGTGAGCTTGCTCAGAACAAAAGAACTGTGCTTCCTACCCATGGGCCATATCTAGTTCAACTCTGCATAGGAAACTGACAAGAACAGGAGCTCCTCTTCAGTCCAATACACTGTACTTGCTGGGAACAGAAGCGAGAGCTATTTGCACTGTGTAACGCAAGGGGAGCGCAATCGTGACTTTCCTTACCAGAAAACAACGCTTGCTCTTAGGACCAGAAACTGCATGTGATTCAACTCCATTTAGGACTGGGAAACAAACGCTAGCTCGACTTACACAAAACACACTCTGCTTTTGAGAAAAGAGCACTCTTCTACTCTACTGTGATTCCAATGCGGTCCAAACAGTGAGCTTGCTCAGAACAAAAGAACTGTGCTTCCTACACACATGGACCATATCTAGTTCAACTCTGCTTAGGAAAATGACAAGAACAGTAGCTCCTATTCAGTCCAGTACACTGTACTTGCTGGGAACAGACACGAGTGCTATTTGTAATGTGTATGGCAATTGGAGCACAATAGTGACTCGTCTTACCAGAAAACAACTCTTGCTCATAGGACCAGAAACTGCATGTGACTCAACTCCATTTAGGACAGGGAAACAAACGCTAGCTCGCCTTACAAGAAACACACTCTGCTTTTGAGAAAAGAGCACTCATCTACTCTACTGTGTTTCCTATAGGGCCAGAACAGTGAGCTTGCTCAGAACAAATGAACTGTGCTTCCTAGACACACGGGCCGTATCTAGTTCAACTCTGCTTAGGAAACTGAGAAGAACAGTAGCTCCTTTTCAGTCCAATACACTGTACTTGCTGGGAACAGACACATGTGATATTTGCACTGTGTATGGCAATAGGAGCGCAATAGTGACTTTCCTTGCCAGAAAACAACTCTTGCTCCTAGGGCCAGAAACTGCATGTGATTCAACTCCATTTAGGACTGGGAAACAAACGCTAGCTCGCCTGACAAGAAACACACTGCTTTAGAGAAAAGAGCACTCTTCTACTCTACTGTGTTTCCTATGTGGTCCAAACAGTGAGCTTGCTCAGAATAAAAGAACTGTGCTTCCTACACACACGGACCATATGTAGTTCAACTCTGCTTAGGAAACTGACAAGAACAGTAGCTCCTCTTCAGTCCAATACACTGTACTTGCTGGGAACAGACACGAGTGCTATTTACACTGTGTATGGCATTGAGAGCACAATAGTGACTTTCCTTACCAGAAAAAAAAATCTTGCTCGTAGGACCACAAACAGCATGTGATTCAATGTCATTTAGGACTGGGAAACAAATGCTAGCTCGCCTTACAAGAAACACACTCTGCTTTTGAGAAAAGAGCACTCATCTACTCTACTGTGTTTCCTATGGGGTCCAAACAGTGAGCTTGCTCAGAACAAAAGAACTGTGCTTCCTACACACATGGACCATATCTAGTTCAACTCTGCTTAGGAAACTAACAAGAACAGCAGCTCCTATTCAGTCCAATACACTGTACTTGCTGGGAACAGACCCGAGTGCTATTTGCACTGTGTATGGCATTTGGAGCACAATAGTGACTCTTCTTACCAGAAAACAACTCTTGCTTGTAGAAACAAAAACTTCATGTGACTCAACTCCATTTAGGACTGGGAAACAAACGCGAGCTCATTTTACAAGAAACACACTCTGCTTTAGAGAAAAGAGCACTCTTCTACTCTACTGTGTTTCCTATAGGGCCAGAACAGTGAGCTTGCTCAGAACATAATAACTGTGCTTCCTAAACACACGGGCCATATCTAGTTCAACTCTGCTTAGGAAACTGACAAGAACAGTAGCTCCTCTTCAGTCTGATCCACTGTACTTGCTGGGAAAAGATGTGAGTGCTATTTGCACTGTGTATGGCAAAGGGAGCACAATAGTGACTTTCCTTACCAGAAAACAACTCTTGCTCGTAGGACCAGAAACTGCTTGTGATTCAACTCCATTTAGGACTGGGAAACAAACGCTAGCTCGCCTTACAAGAAACACACTCTGCTTTTGATAAAAGAGCACTCTTCTACTCTACTGTGTTTCCCATAGTGCCAGAACAGTGAGCTTGATCAGAACAAAAGAACTGTGCTTCCTACACACACGGGCCATATTTAGTTCAATTCTGCTTAGGAAACTGACAAGAACAGTAGCTCTTCTTCAGTCCAATACACTGTACATGCTGGGAACAGACGCCAGTGCTTTATGCCCTGTATATGACAATGGGAGCACAATAGTGACTCTTCTTACCAGAAAACATCTCTTGCTCATAGGACCAGAAACTGCTGTGATTCAACTCCACTTAGGACTGCAAAACAAATGCTAGCTCGCCTTAAAAGAAACACACTCTGCTTTTGAGAAAAGAGCAGTCTTCTACTCTACTGTGTTTCCTATAGGGCCAGAACAGTGAACTTGCTCAGAACATAAGAAATGTGCTTCCTACACACACGGGCCATATCTAGTTCAACTCTGCTTAGGAAACTGACAGGAACAGTAGCTCCTCTTCAGTCTGATACACTGTACTTGCTTTGAACAGACGCGAGAGCTATTTGCACTGTGTATGTAAGGGGAGCGCAATAGTGACTTTCCTTACCAGAAAACATCTCTTGCTCGTAGGACCAGAAACTGCATGTGATTCAACTCCATTTAGGACTGGGAAACAAATGCTAGCTCGCCTTACAAGAAACACACTCTGCTTTTGAGAAAAGAGCACTCTTCTACTCTACTGTGTTTCCTATCGGGTCCGAACAGTGAACTTGCTCAGAACAAAAGAACTTTGCTTCCTACACACAAGGCCATATCTAGTTCAATTCTGCTTAGGAACCTGACAAGAACAGTAGATCCTCTTCAGTCCAATACACTGTACTTGCTGGGAACAGACGCCAGTGCTATTTGTCCTGTGTATGGCATTGGCAGTGCAATAGTGACTCTTCCTACCATAAAACAACTCTTGCTCGTAGGACCAGAACCTGCTTGTGATTCAACTCCATTTAGTACTGGCAAACAAACGCTAGCGCGCCTTACAAGAAACACACTCTGCTTCAGAGAAAAGAGCACTCTTCTACTCTACTGTGTTTCCTATAGGGCCAGAACAGTGAGCTTGCTCAGAACAAAAGAACTGTGCTTCCTACCCATGGGCCATATCTAGTTCAACTCTGCATAGGAAACTGACAAGAACAGGAGCTCCTCTTCAGTCCAATACACTGTACTTGCTGGGAACAGAAGCGAGAGCTATTTGCACTGTGTAACACAAGGGGAGCGCAATCGTGACTTTCCTTACCAGAAAACAACGCTTGCTCTTAGGACCAGAAACTGCATGTGATTCAACTCCATTTAGGACTGGGAAACAAACGCTAGCTCGACTTACACAAAACACACTCTGCTTTTGAGAAAAGAGCACTCTTCTACTCTACTGTGTTTCCTATGTGGTCCGAACAGTGAGCTTGCTCAGAACAAAAGAACTTTGCTGCCTACACATAGGGGCCATATCTAGTTCAACTCTGCTTAGGAAACTGACAAGAACAGTAGCTCCTCTTCAGTCTGATACACTGTACTTGCTGGGAACAGACACATGGGCTATTTGCACTGTGTATGGCAATGGGAGCGCAATAGTGACTTTCCTTACCAGAAAACAACTCTTGCTCATAGGACCAGAAACTGCATGTGATTCCACACCATTTAGGACTGGGAAACAAACGATAGCTCGCCTTACAAGAAACAGACTCTGCTTTAGAGAAAAGAGCACTCTTCTACTCTACTGTGTTTTCTATGGGTCCAAACAGTGAGCTTGATCAGAACAAAAGAAGTGTGCTTCCTACACACACGGACCATATGTAGTTCAACTCTGCTTAGTAAACTGACAAGAACAGGAGCTCCTATTCAGTCAAAAACACTGTACTTGCTGGGAAAAGACGTGAGTGCTATTTGCCTTGTATAGGGCAATGGGAGCACAATAGTGACTTTCCTTACCAGAAAACAACTCTTGTTCATAGGACCATAAACTGCATGTGATTCCATTCCATTTAGGACTAGGAAACAAACGCTAGCTCGCCTTACAAAAACACACTCTGCTTTTGAGAAAAGAGCACTCTTCTACTCTACTGTGTTTCCTATAGGGCCAGAACAGTGAACTTGCTCAGAACATAAGAAATGTGCTTCCTACACACACGGGCCATATCTAGTTCAACTCTGCTTAGGAAACTGACAAGAACAGTAGCTCCTCTTCAGTCTGATACACTGTACTTGCTGGGAACAGACACAAGAGCTATTTGCACTGTGTATGGCAAGTGGAGCACAATAGTGACTTTCCTTACCAGAAAACAACTCTTGCTCGTAGGACCAGAAACTGCATGTGATTCAACTCCATTTAGGACTGGGAAACAAACGCTAGCTCGCCTTACAAGAAACACACTCTGCTTTAGAGAAAAGAGCACTCTTCTACTCTACTGTTTTTCCTATGGTGTCCGAACAGTGAGCTTGCTCAGAACAAAAGAACTGTGCTTCCTACACACATGGCCATATCTAGTTCAATTCTGCTTAGGAACCTGACAAGAACAGTAGATCCTCTTCAGTCCAATACACTGTACTTGCTGGGAACAGACGCCCGTGCTATTTGTCCTGTGTATGGCAATGGCAGCGCAATAGTGACTCTTCTTACCATAAAACAACTCTTGCTCGTAGAACTACAAACGACATGTGATTCAACTCCATTTAGGACTGGGAAACAAACACTAGCTCGCCTTACAAGAAACACACTCTGCTTTAGAGAAAAGAGCACTCTTCTACTCTACTGTGTTTCCTAAAGGGCCAGAACAGTGAGCTTGCTCAGAAAAAAAGAACTGTGCTTCCTACACACACGGGCCATAACTACTTCAACTCTGCTTAGGAAACTGACAAGAACAGTAGCTCCTCTTCAGTCCGATACACTGTATTGCTGGGAACAGACGCCAGTACTATTTGCACTGTGTATGGCAAAGGGAACTCAATAGTGACTTTCCTTACCAGAAAACAACTCTTGCTCGTAGGACCAGAAACTGCATGTGATTCAACTCCATTTAGGACTGGGAAACAAACGCTAGCTCGCCTTACAAGAAACACACTCTGCTTTAGAGAAAAGAGCACTCTTCTACTCTACTGTGTTTCCTATGGGGTCCAAACAGTGAGCTTGCTCAGAACAAAGAACTGTGCTTCCTACACACGGACCATATGTAGTTCAACTCTGCTTAGGAAACTAACAAGAACAGTAGCTACTCTTCAGTCTGATACACAGTACTTGCTGGGAACAGACGTGAGTGCTATTTGCACTGTGTATGGCAATTCGAGCACAATAGTGACTTGTCTTACCAGAAAACAATTCTTGCTCGTAGCACAAAAAACTGCATGTGACTCAACTCCATTTAGGACTGGGAAACAAACTCTAGCTCGCCTTACAAGAAACACACTCTGATTTTGAGATAAGAGCACTCTTCTACTCTACTGTGTTTCCTGTAGGGCCAGAACAGTGAGCTTGCTCAGAACAAAAGAACTGTGCTTCCTACACACACTGGCCATATCTAGTTCAATTCTGCTTACGAACCTGACAAGAACATTAGATCCTCTTCAGTCCAATACACTGTACTTGCAGGGAACAGACGCCAGTGCTATTTGTCCTGTGTATGGCAATGTCAGTGCAATAGTGACTCTTCTTACCATAAAAAAACTCTTGCTCGTAGGACCAGAAACTGCATGTGATTCAACTCCATTTAGGACTGGGAAACAAACGCTAGCTCGCCTTACCAGAAACACACTCTGCTTTAGAGAAAAGAGCACTCTTCTACTCTACTGTGTTTCCTATTGGGCAAGAACAGTGAGCTTGCTCAGAACAAAAGAACTGTGCTTCCTACACACACGGGCTATATCTAGTTCAACTCTGCTTAGGAAACTGACAAGAACAGTAGCTACTCTTCAGTCCAATACACTGTACTTGCTGGGAATAGACGCGAGTGCTATTTGCACTGTGTATGGCAATGGGAGCGCAATAGTGACTTTCCTTACCAGAAAACAACTCTTGCTTGTAGGACCAGAAACTGTATGTGATTCAACTCCATTTAGGACTGGGAAACAAATGCTAGCTCGCCTTACAAGAAACACAATCTGCTTTAGAGAAAAGAGCACTCTTCTACTCTACTGTGTTTCCTATGGGGTCCGAACAGTGAGCTTGCTCAGAACAAAAAAAAACTGTGCTTCCTACACACGGACCATATCTAGTTCAACTCTGCTTAGGCAACTGACAAGAAAAGTAGCTCCTCTTCAGTCTGATACACTGTAATTGATGGGAACAGACGCGAGTGCTATTTGTACTGTGTATGTCAATGGGAGCACAATAGTGACTTTCCTTACCAGAAAACAACTCTTGCTCATAGGACCAGAAACTGCATGTGATTCAACTCCATTTAGGACTGGGAAACAAATGCTAGCTCGCCTTACATGAAACACACTCTGCTTTTGAGAAAAAAACACTCTTCTACTGTACTGTGTTTCCTATGGGGTCCACACAGTGAGCTTGCTCAGAACAAAACAACTGTGCTTCCTACACACACGGACCATATCTAGTTCAACTCTGCTTAGGAATCTGACAAGAACAGTAGCTCCTCTTCAGTCCAATACACTGTACTTGCTGGGAACAGACGCGAGTGCTATTTGCACTGTGTATGGCAATTGGATCACAATAGTGACTCGTCTTACCAGAAAACAACTCTTGCTCATAGGACAAAAAACTGCATGTGACTCAACTCCATTTAGGACTGGGAAACAAACTCTAGCACGCCTAACAAGAAACACACTCTGCTTTTGAGAAAAGAGCACTCTTCTGCTCTACTGTGTTTCCTGTAGGACCAGAACAATGAGCTTGCTGAGAACAAAAGAACTGTGCTTCCTACACACACGGCCATATCTAGTTCAATTCTGACTGGGAACCTGACAAGAACAGTAGATCCTCTTCAGTCCAATACACTGTACTTGCTGGGAACAGAAGCCTGTGCTATTTGTCCTGTGTATGGCAATGGCCGCACAATAGTGACTATTCTTACCATAAAACAACTCTTGCTCATAGACCAGAAACTGCATGTGATTCAACTCCATTTAGGATTGGGAAACAAACGCTAGCTCGCCTTACAAGAAAGACACTCTGCTTTAGAGAAAAGAGCACTTTTCTACTCTACTGTGTTTCCTATAGGGCCAGAACAGTGAGCTTGCTCAGAACAAAAGAACTGTGCTTCCTACACACACTGGCCATATCTAGTTCAACTCTGCTTAGGAAACTGACAAGAACAGTAGCTCCTCTTCAGTCCAATACACTGTACTTGCGGGGAACAGACGCGAGTGCTATTTGCACTGTGCATGGCTATTGGAGCACAATAGTGACTCGTCTTACCAGAAAACAACTCTTGCTCGTAGGACAAAAAACTGCATGTGACTCAACTCCATTTAGGACTGGGAACCAAACGCTAGCTCGCCTTCCAAGAAACACACTCTGCTTTTGAGAAAAGAGCACTCTTCTACTCTACTCTGTTGCCTATGGGTTCCGAACAGTGAGCTTGCTCAGAACCAAAAAAATTGTGCTTTCTACACACGGCCATATCAAGTTCAAGTCTGCTTAGGTACCTGACAAGAACAGTAGATACTCTTCCATCCAATACACTGTACTTGCTGGGAAAAGACGCCAGTGTTATTTGACCTGTGTATGGCAATGGCAGCGCAATAGTGACTCTTCTTACCAGAACACAACTCTTGCTCGTAGGACCAGAAACTGCATGTGATTCAACTCCATTTAGGACTGGGAAACAAACACTAGCTCGCCTTACAAGAAACACACTCTGCTTTAGAGAAAAGAGCACTATTCTACTCTACTGTGTTTCCTATGAGGTCCAAACAGTGAGCTTGCTCAGAACAAAACAACTGTGCTTCCTACACACACGGACCATATGTAGTTCAACTCTGCTTAGGAAACTGACATGAAGAGTAGCTCCTCTTCAGTCCGATACACTGTACTTGCTGGGAACAGACGTGAGTGCTATTTGCACTGTATGGCAATGGAAGCACAATAGTGACTTTCCTTACCAGAAAACAACACTTGCTCGTTGGACCAGTAACTGCATGTGATTCAACTCCATTTAGGACTGGGAAACAAATGTAGCTCGCCTTACAAGGAAAACACTCTGCTTTTGAGAAAAGAGCACTCTTCTACTCTACTGTGTTTCCTATGGGGTCCGAACAGTGAGCTTGCTCAGAACAAACTAATTGTGCTTCCTACACACGGCCACATCTAGTTCAATTCTGCTTAGGAACCTGACAAGAGCAGTAGATTCTCTTCAGTCCAATACACTGTACTTGCTGGGAACAGACGCCAGTGCTATTTGTCCTGTGTATGGCAATGGCAGCGCAATAGTGACTCTTCTTACCATAAAACAACTGTTGCTCGTAGGACCAGAAACTGCATGTGATTCAACTTCATTTAGGACTGGGAATTAAACGCTAGCTCGCCTTACAAGAATCACACTCTGCTTTAGAGAAAAGAGCACTCTTCTACTCTACTGTGTTTCCTATAGGTCCAGAACAGTGAACTTGCTCAGAACAAAAGAACTGTGCTTCCTACACACGGGCCACATCTAGTTCAACTCTGCTTAGGAAACTGACAAGAACAGTAGCTCCTATTCAGTCCGATACACTGTACTTGCTGGGAACAGACACGAGTGCTATTCGTACTGTGTATGTCAAATGGAGCTCAATTGCGATTTTCCTTACCAGAAAACAACTCTTGCTCGTAGGACCAGAAACTACATGTGATTCAACTCCATTTAGGACTGGGAAACAAACGCTAGATTGCCTTACAAAAAACACACTCTGCTTTTGAGAAAATAGCACTCTTCTACTCTATTGTGTTTCCTATGGGGTCCGAACAGTGAGCTTGCTCAGAACAAAAGAACTGTGTTTCCTACACACACGGACATATCTAGTTCAATTCTGCTTAGGAACCTGACAAGAGCAGTAGATCCTCTTCATTCCAATACACTGTACTTGCTGCGAACAGACGCCAGTGCTATTTGTCCTGTGTATGGCAATGGCAGCGCATTAGTGACTCTTCTTACCATAAAACAACTCTTGCTCGTAGGACTAGAAACTGCATGTGATTCAACTCCATTTAGGACTGGGAAACAAACGCTAGCTTGCCTTACAAGAAACACACTCTGCTTTAGAGAAAAGAGCACTCTTCTACTCTACTGTGTTTCCTATGGGGTCCAAACAGTGAGCTTGCTCAGAACAAAACAACTGTGCTTCCTACACACACGGACCATATGTAGTTCAACTCTGCTTAGGAAACTGACATGAACAGTAGCTCCTCTTCAGTCCGATACACTGTACTTGCTGGGAACAGACGTGAGTGCTATTTGCACTGTATGGCAATGGAAGCACAATAGTGACTTTCCTTACCAGAAAACAACACTTGCTCGTTGGACCAGTAACTGCATGTGATTCAACTCCATTTAGGACTGGGAAACAAACGTAGCTCGCCTTACAAGGAACACACTCTGCTTTTGAGAAAAGAGCACTCTTCTACTCTACTGTGTTTCCTATGGGGTCCGAACAGTGAGCTTGCTCAGAACAAACTAATTGTGCTTCCTACACACGGCCATATCTAGTTCAATTCTGCTTAGGAACCTGACAAGAGCAGTAGATTCTCTTCAGTCCAATACACTGTACTTGCTGGGAACAGACGCCAGTGCTATTTGTCCTGTGTATGGCAATGGCAGCGCAATAGTGACTCTTCTTACCATAAAACAACTCTTGCTCGTAGGACCAGAAACTGCATGTGATTCAACTCCATTTAGGACTGGGAAATAAACGCTAGCTCGCCTTACAAGAAACACACTCTGCTTTAGAGAAAAGAGCACTCTTCTACTATACTTTGTTTCCTATAGGTCCAGTACAGTGAGCTTGCTCAGAACAAAAGAACTGTGCTTCCTACACACGGGCCACATCTAGTTCAACTCTGCTTAGGAAACTGACAAGAACAGTAGCTCCTATTCAGTCCGATACACTGTACTTGCTGGGAACAGACGCGAGTGCTATTTGCACTGTGTATGGCATTTGGAGCACAATAGTGACTCTTCTTACCAGAAAACAACTCTTGCTCGTAGTACCAAAAACTGCCTGTGACTCAAATCCATTTAGGACTGGGAAACAAACCCGAGCTCGTCTTACGAGAAACACACTCTGCTTTAGAGAAAAGAGCACTCTTCTACTCTACTGTGTTTCTTGTAGGGCCAGAACAGTGAGCTTGCTCAGAACATAATAACTGTGCTTCCTAGACACACGGGCCATATCTAGTTCAACTCTGCTTAGGAAACTGACAAGAACAGTAGATCCTATTCATTCCAGTACACTGTACTTGCTGGGAACAGACGCGTGTGCTATTTGTCCTGTGTATGGCAATGGCAGCGCAATAGTGACTATTCTTATCATAAAACAACTCTTGCTCGTAGGTCCAGACACTGCATGTGATTCCAATCCATTTAGGACTGGGAAACAAACGCTAGCTCGCTTTACAAGAAACACACTCTGCTTTAGATAAAAGAGCCCTCTTCTACTCTACTGTGTTTCCTATGGGGCCCAAACAGTGAGCTTGGTCAGAACAAAAGAACTGAGCTTCCTACACACACCGACCATATGTAGTTCAACTCTGCTTAGGAAACTGACAAGAACAGTAGCTCCTCTTCAGTCCGATACACTGTACTTGCTGGGAACAGACGCGAGTGCTATTTGCACTGTGTATGGCAAAGGGAGCACAATAGTGACTTTCCTTACCAGAAAACAACTCTTGCTCGTAGGACCAGAAACTGCATGTGATTCAACTCCATTTAGGACTGGGAAACAAATGCTAGCTCGCCTTACATGAAACACACTCTGCTTTTGAGAAAAAAACACTCTTCTACTCTACTGTGTTTCCTATGGGGTCCAAACAGTGAGCTTGCTCAGAACAAAACAACAGTTCTTCCTACACACACGGACCATATCTAGTTCAACTCTGCTTAGGAATCTGACAAGAACAGTAGCTCCTCTTCAGTCCAATACACTGTACTTGCTGGGAACAGACACGAGTGCTATTTGCACTGTGTATGGCAATTGGATCACAATAGTGACTCGTCTTACCAGAAAACAACTCTTGCTCATAGGACAAAAAACTGCATGTGACTCAACTCCATTTCGGACTGGGAAACAAACTCTAGCTCGCCTTACAAGAAACACACTCTGCTTTTGAGAAAAGAGCACTCTTCTACTCTACTGTGTTTCCTGTAGGGCCAGAACAGTGAGCTTGCTGAGAACAAAAGAACTGTGCTTCCTACACACACGGCCATATCTAGTTCAATTCTGATTAGGAACCTGACAAGAACAGTAGATCCTCTTCAGTCCAATACACTGTACTTTCTGGGAACAGAAGCCTGTGCTATTTGTCCTGTATATGGCAATGGCAACACAATAGTGACTATTCTTACCATAAAACAACTCTTGCTCGTAGGACCAGAAACTGCATGTGATTCAACTCCATTTAGGACTGGGAAACAAACGCTAGCTCGCCTTACAAGAAAGACACTCTGCTTTAGAGAAAAGAGCACTTTTCTACTCTACTGTGTTTCCTATAGGGCCAGAACAGTGAGCTTGCTCAGAACAAAAGAACTGTGCTTCCTACACACACTGGCCATATCTAGTTCAACTCTGCTTAGGAAACTGACAAGAACAGTAGCTCCTCTTCAGTCCAATACACTGTACTTGCGGGGAACAGACGCGAGTGCTATTTGCACTGTGCATGGCTATTGGAGCACAATAGTGACTCGTCTTACCAGAAAACAACTCTTGCTCGTAGGACAAAAAACTGCATGTGACTCAACTTCACTTAGGACTGGGAACCAAACACTAGCTCGCCTTCCAAGAAACACACTCTGCTTTTGAGAAAAGAGCACTCTTCTACTCTACTCTGTTGCCTATGGGTTCCGAACAGTGAGCTTGCTTAGAACCAAAAAAACTGTGCTTTCTACACACGGCCATATCTAGTTCAAGTCTGCTTAGGTACCTGACAAGAACAGTACATACTCTTCCATCCAATACACTGTACTTGCTGGGAAAAGACGCCAGTGTTATTTGTCCTGTGTATGGCAAAGGCAGCGCAATAGTGACTCTTCATATCAGAACACAACTCTCGCTCGTAGAACCAGAAACTGCATGTGATTCAACTCCATTTAGGACTGGGAAACAAACACTAGCTCGCCGTACAAGAAACACACTCTGCTTTTGAGAAAAGAGCACCCTTCTACTCTACTGTGTTTCCTATGGGGTCCAAACAGTGAACTTGCTCAGAACAAAAAACTGTGTTTCCTACACATGGGCCATATCTCGTTCAACTCTGCTTAGGAAACTGACAAGAACAGTTGATCTTCTTCAGTCCAATACACTGTACTTGCTGGGAAACGACGCGAGTGCTATTTGTACTGTGTATGGCAAATGGAGCGCAATTGCGACTTTCCTTACCAGAAAACAACTCTTGCTCGTAGGACCAGAAACTGCATGTGATTCAACTCCATTTAGGACTGGGAAACAAACGCTAGATTGCCTTACAAAAAACACACTCTGCTTTTGAGAAAACAGCACTCTTCTACTCTATTGTGTTTCCTATGGGGTCCAAACAGTGAGCTTGCTCAGAACAAAAGAACTGTGCTTCCTACCCATGGGCCATATCTAGTTCAACTCTGCATAGGAAACTGACAAGAACAGGAGCTCCTCTTCAGTCCAATACACTGTACTTGCTGGGAACAGAAGCGAGAGCTATTTGCACTGTGTAACGCAAGGGGAGCGCAATCGTGACTTTCCTTACCAGAAAACAACGCTTGCTCTTAGGACCAGAAACTGCATGTGATTCAACTCCATTTAGGACTGGGAAACAAACGCTAGCTCGACTTACACAAAACACACTCTGCTTTTGAGAAAAGAGCACTCTTCTACTCTACTGTGATTCCAATGCGGTCCAAACAGTGAGCTTGCTCAGAACAAAAGAACTGTGCTTCCTACACACATGGACCATATCTAGTTCAACTCTGCTTAGGAAAATGACAAGAACAGTAGCTCCTATTCAGTCCAGTACACTGTACTTGCTGGGAACAGACACGAGTGCTATTTGTAATGTGTATGGCAATTGGAGCACAATAGTGACTCGTCTTACCAGAAAACAACTCTTGCTCGTAGGACCAGAAACTGCATGTGACTCAACTCCATTTAGGACAGGGAAACAAACGCTAGCTCGCCTTACAAGAAACACACTCTGCTTTTGAGAAAAGAGCACTCATCTACTCTACTGTGTTTCCTATAGGGCCAGAACAGTGAGCTTGCTCAGAACAAATGAACTGTGCTTCCTAGACACACGGGCCGTATCTAGTTCAACTCTGCTTAGGAAACTGAGAAGAACAGTAGCTCCTTTTCAGTCCAATACACTGTACTTGCTGGGAACAGACACATGTGATATTTGCACTGTGTATGGCAATAGGAGCGCAATAGTGACTTTCCTTGCCAGAAAACAACTCTTGCTCCTAGGGCCAGAAACTGCATGTGATTCAACTCCATTTAGGACTGGGAAACAAACGCTAGCTCGCCTGACAAGAAACACACTGCTTTAGAGAAAAGAGCACTCTTCTACTCTACTGTGTTTCCTATGTGGTCCAAACAGTGAGCTTGCTCAGAATAAAAGAACTGTGCTTCCTACACACACGGACCATATGTAGTTCAACTCTGCTTAGGAAACTGACAAGAACAGTAGCTCCTCTTCAGTCCAATACACTGTACTTGCTGGGAACAGACACGAGTGCTATTTACACTGTGTATGGCATTGAGAGCACAATAGTGACTTTCCTTACCAGAAAAAAAAATCTTGCTCGTAGGACCACAAACAGCATGTGATTCAATGTCATTTAGGACTGGGAAACAAATGCTAGCTCGCCTTACAAGAAACACACTCTGCTTTTGAGAAAAGAGCACTCATCTACTCTACTGTGTTTCCTATGGGGTCCAAACAGTGAGCTTGCTCAGAACAAAAGAACTGTGCTTCCTACACACATGGACCATATCTAGTTCAACTCTGCTTAGGAAACTAACAAGAACAGCAGCTCCTATTCAGTCCAATACACTGTACTTGCTGGGAACAGACCCGAGTGCTATTTGCACTGTGTATGGCATTTGGAGCACAATAGTGACTCTTCTTACCAGAAAACAACTCTTGCTTGTAGAAACAAAAACTTCATGTGACTCAACTCCATTTAGGACTGGGAAACAAACGCGAGCTCATTTTACAAGAAACACACTCTGCTTTAGAGAAAAGAGCACTCTTCTACTCTACTGTGTTTCCTATAGGGCCAGAACAGTGAGCTTGCTCAGAACATAATAACTGTGCTTCCTAAACACACGGGCCATATCTAGTTCAACTCTGCTTAGGAAACTGACAAGAACAGTAGCTCCTCTTCAGTCTGATCCACTGTACTTGCTGGGAAAAGATGTGAGTGCTATTTGCACTGTGTATGGCAAAGGGAGCACAATAGTGACTTTCCTTACCAGAAAACAACTCTTGCTCGTAGGACCAGAAACTGCTTGTGATTCAACTCCATTTAGGACTGGGAAACAAACGCTAGCTCGCCTTACAAGAAACACACTCTGCTTTTGATAAAAGAGCACTCTTCTACTCTACTGTGTTTCCCATAGTGCCAGAACAGTGAGCTTGATCAGAACAAAAGAACTGTGCTTCCTACACACACGGGCCATATTTAGTTCAATTCTGCTTAGGAAACTGACAAGAACAGTAGCTCTTCTTCAGTCCAATACACTGTACATGCTGGGAACAGACGCCAGTGCTTTATGCCCTGTATATGACAATGGGAGCACAATAGTGACTCTTCTTACCAGAAAACATCTCTTGCTCATAGGACCAGAAACTGCTGTGATTCAACTCCACTTAGGACTGCAAAACAAATGCTAGCTCGCCTTAAAAGAAACACACTCTGCTTTTGAGAAAAGAGCAGTCTTCTACTCTACTGTGTTTCCTATAGGGCCAGAACAGTGAACTTGCTCAGAACATAAGAAATGTGCTTCCTACACACACGGGCCATATCTAGTTCAACTCTGCTTAGGAAACTGACAGGAACAGTAGCTCCTCTTCAGTCTGATACACTGTACTTGCTTTGAACAGACGCGAGAGCTATTTGCACTGTGTATGTAAGGGGAGCGCAATAGTGACTTTCCTTACCAGAAAACATCTCTTGCTCGTAGGACCAGAAACTGCATGTGATTCAACTCCATTTAGGACTGGGAAACAAATGCTAGCTCGCCTTACAAGAAACACACTCTGCTTTTGAGAAAAGAGCACTCTTCTACTCTACTGTGTTTCCTATCGGGTCCGAACAGTGAACTTGCTCAGAACAAAAGAACTTTGCTTCCTACACACAAGGCCATATCTAGTTCAATTCTGCTTAGGAACCTGACAAGAACAGTAGATCCTCTTCAGTCCAATACACTGTACTTGCTGGGAACAGACGCCAGTGCTATTTGTCCTGTGTATGGCATTGGCAGTGCAATAGTGACTCTTCCTACCATAAAACAACTCTTGCTCGTAGGACCAGAACCTGCTTGTGATTCAACTCCATTTAGTACTGGCAAACAAACGCTAGCGCGCCTTACAAGAAACACACTCTGCTTCAGAGAAAAGAGCACTCTTCTACTCTACTGTGTTTCCTATAGGGCCAGAACAGTGAGCTTGCTCAGAACAAAAGAACTGTGCTTCCTACCCATGGGCCATATCTAGTTCAACTCTGCATAGGAAACTGACAAGAACAGGAGCTCCTCTTCAGTCCAATACACTGTACTTGCTGGGAACAGAAGCGAGAGCTATTTGCACTGTGTAACACAAGGGGAGCGCAATCGTGACTTTCCTTACCAGAAAACAACGCTTGCTCTTAGGACCAGAAACTGCATGTGATTCAACTCCATTTAGGACTGGGAAACAAACGCTAGCTCGACTTACACAAAACACACTCTGCTTTTGAGAAAAGAGCACTCTTCTACTCTACTGTGTTTCCTATGTGGTCCGAACAGTGAGCTTGCTCAGAACAAAAGAACTTTGCTGCCTACACATAGGGGCCATATCTAGTTCAACTCTGCTTAGGAAACTGACAAGAACAGTAGCTCCTCTTCAGTCTGATACACTGTACTTGCTGGGAACAGACACATGGGCTATTTGCACTGTGTATGGCAATGGGAGCGCAATAGTGACTTTCCTTACCAGAAAACAACTCTTGCTCATAGGACCAGAAACTGCATGTGATTCCACACCATTTAGGACTGGGAAACAAACGATAGCTCGCCTTACAAGAAACAGACTCTGCTTTAGAGAAAAGAGCACTCTTCTACTCTACTGTGTTTTCTATGGGTCCAAACAGTGAGCTTGATCAGAACAAAAGAAGTGTGCTTCCTACACACACGGACCATATGTAGTTCAACTCTGCTTAGTAAACTGACAAGAACAGGAGCTCCTATTCAGTCAAAAACACTGTACTTGCTGGGAAAAGACGTGAGTGCTATTTGCCTTGTATAGGGCAATGGGAGCACAATAGTGACTTTCCTTACCAGAAAACAACTCTTGTTCATAGGACCATAAACTGCATGTGATTCCATTCCATTTAGGACTAGGAAACAAACGCTAGTTCGCCTTACAAAAACACACTCTGCTTTTGAGAAAAGAGCACTCTTCTACTCTACTGTGTTTCCTATAGGGCCAGAACAGTGAACTTGCTCAGAACATAAGAAATGTGCTTCCTACACACACGGGCCATATCTAGTTCAACTCTGCTTAGGAAACTGACAAGAACAGTAGCTCCTCTTCAGTCTGATACACTGTACTTGCTGGGAACAGACACAAGAGCTATTTGCACTGTGTATGGCAAGTGGAGCACAATAGTGACTTTCCTTACCAGAAAACAACTCTTGCTCGTAGGACCAGAAACTGCATGTGATTCAACTCCATTTAGGACTGGGAAACAAACGCTAGCTCGCCTTACAAGAAACACACTCTGCTTTAGAGAAAAGAGCACTCTTCTACTCTACTGTTTTTCCTATGGTGTCCGAACAGTGAGCTTGCTCAGAACAAAAGAACTGTGCTTCCTACACACATGGTCATATCTAGTTCAATTCTGCTTAGGAACCTGACAAGAACAGTAGATCCTCTTCAGTCCAATACACTGTACTTGCTGGGAACAGACGCCCGTGCTATTTGTCCTGTGTATGGCAATGGCAGCGCAATAGTGACTCTTCTTACCATAAAACAACTCTTGCTCGTAGAACTACAAACGACATGTGATTCAACTCCATTTAGGACTGGGAAACAAACACTAGCTCGCCTTACAAGAAACACACTCTGCTTTAGAGAAAAGAGCACTCTTCTACTCTACTGTGTTTCCTAAAGGGCCAGAACAGTGAGCTTGCTCAGAAAAAAAGAACTGTGCTTCCTACACACACGGGCCATAACTACTTCAACTCTGCTTAGGAAACTGACAAGAACAGTAGCTCCTCTTCAGTCCGATACACTGTATTGCTGGGAACAGACGCCAGTACTATTTGCACTGTGTATGGCAAAGGGAACTCAATAGTGACTTTCCTTACCAGAAAACAACTCTTGCTCGTAGGACCAGAAACTGCATGTGATTCAACTCCATTTAGGACTGGGAAACAAACGCTAGCTCGCCTTACAAGAAACACACTCTGCTTTAGAGAAAAGAGCACTCTTCTACTCTACTGTGTTTCCTATGGGGTCCAAACAGTGAGCTTGCTCAGAACAAAGAACTGTGCTTCCTACACACGGACCATATGTAGTTCAACTCTGCTTAGGAAACTAACAAGAACAGTAGCTACTCTTCAGTCTGATACACAGTACTTGCTGGGAACAGACGTGAGTGCTATTTGCACTGTGTATGGCAATTCGAGCACAATAGTGACTTGTCTTACCAGAAAACAATTCTTGCTCGTAGCACAAAAAACTGCATGTGACTCAACTCCATTTAGGACTGGGAAACAAACTCTAGCTCGCCTTACAAGAAACACACTCTGATTTTGAGATAAGAGCACTCTTCTACTCTACTGTGTTTCCTGTAGGGCCAGAACAGTGAGCTTGCTCAGAACAAAAGAACTGTGCTTCCTACACACACTGGCCATATCTAGTTCAATTCTGCTTACGAACCTGACAAGAACATTAGATCCTCTTCAGTCCAATACACTGTACTTGCAGGGAACAGACGCCAGTGCTATTTGTCCTGTGTATGGCAATGTCAGTGCAATAGTGACTCTTCTTACCATAAAAAAACTCTTGCTCGTAGGACCAGAAACTGCATGTGATTCAACTCCATTTAGGACTGGGAAACAAACGCTAGCTCGCCTTACCAGAAACACACTCTGCTTTAGAGAAAAGAGCACTCTTCTACTCTACTGTGTTTCCTATTGGGCAAGAACAGTGAGCTTGCTCAGAACAAAAGAACTGTGCTTCCTACACACACGGGCTATATCTAGTTCAACTCTGCTTAGGAAACTGACAAGAACAGTAGCTACTCTTCAGTCCAATACACTGTACTTGCTGGGAATAGACGCGAGTGCTATTTGCACTGTGTATGGCAATGGGAGCGCAATAGTGACTTTCCTTACCAGAAAACAACTCTTGCTTGTAGGACCAGAAACTGTATGTGATTCAACTCCATTTAGGACTGGGAAACAAATGCTAGCTCGCCTTACAAGAAACACAATCTGCTTTAGAGAAAAGAGCACTCTTCTACTCTACTGTGTTTCCTATGGGGTCCGAACAGTGAGCTTGCTCAGAACAAAAAAAAACTGTGCTTCCTACACACGGACCATATCTAGTTCAACTCTGCTTAGGCAACTGACAAGAAAAGTAGCTCCTCTTCAGTCTGATACACTGTAATTGATGGGAACAGACGCGAGTGCTATTTGCACTGTGTATGTCAATGGGAGCACAATAGTGACTTTCCTTACCAGAAAACAACTCTTGCTCATAGGACCAGAAACTGCATGTGATTCAACTCCATTTAGGACTGGGAAACAAATGCTAGCTCGCCTTACATGAAACACACTCTGCTTTTGAGAAAAAAACACTCTTCTACTGTACTGTGTTTCCTATGGGGTCCACACAGTGAGCTTGCTCAGAACAAAACAACTGTGCTTCCTACACACACGGACCATATCTAGTTCAACTCTGCTTAGGAATCTGACAAGAACAGTAGCTCCTCTTCAGTCCAATACACTGTACTTGCTGGGAACAGACGCGAGTGCTATTTGCACTGTGTATGGCAATTGGATCACAATAGTGACTCGTCTTACCAGAAAACAACTCTTGCTCATAGGACAAAAAACTGCATGTGACTCAACTCCATTTAGGACTGGGAAACAAACTCTAGCACGCCTAACAAGAAACACACTCTGCTTTTGAGAAAAGAGCACTCTTCTGCTCTACTGTGTTTCCTGTAGGACCAGAACAATGAGCTTGCTGAGAACAAAAGAACTGTGCTTCCTACACACACGGCCATATCTAGTTCAATTCTGACTGGGAACCTGACAAGAACAGTAGATCCTCTTCAGTCCAATACACTGTACTTGCTGGGAACAGAAGCCTGTGCTATTTGTCCTGTGTATGGCAATGGCCGCACAATAGTGACTATTCTTACCATAAAACAACTCTTGCTCATAGACCAGAAACTGCATGTGATTCAACTCCATTTAGGATTGGGAAACAAACGCTAGCTCGCCTTACAAGAAAGACACTCTGCTTTAGAGAAAAGAGCACTTTTCTACTCTACTGTGTTTCCTATAGGGCCAGAACAGTGAGCTTGCTCAGAACAAAAGAACTGTGCTTCCTACACACACTGGCCATATCTAGTTCAACTCTGCTTAGGAAACTGACAAGAACAGTAGCTCCTCTTCAGTCCAATACACTGTACTTGCGGGGAACAGACGCGAGTGCTATTTGCACTGTGCATGGCTATTGGAGCACAATAGTGACTCGTCTTACCAGAAAACAACTCTTGCTCGTAGGACAAAAAACTGCATGTGACTCAACTCCATTTAGGACTGGGAACCAAACGCTAGCTCGCCTTCCAAGAAACACACTCTGCTTTTGAGAAAAGAGCACTCTTCTACTCTACTCTGTTGCCTATGGGTTCCGAACAGTGAGCTTGCTCAGAACCAAAAAAATTGTGCTTTCTACACACGGCCATATCAAGTTCAAGTCTGCTTAGGTACCTGACAAGAACAGTAGATACTCTTCCATCCAATACACTGTACTTGCTGGGAAAAGACGCCAGTGTTATTTGACCTGTGTATGGCAATGGCAGCGCAATAGTGACTCTTCTTACCAGAACACAACTCTTGCTCGTAGGACCAGAAACTGCATGTGATTCAACTCCATTTAGGACTGGGAAACAAACACTAGCTCGCCTTACAAGAAACACACTCTGCTTTAGAGAAAAGAGCACTATTCTACTCTACTGTGTTTCCTATGAGGTCCAAACAGTGAGCTTGCTCAGAACAAAACAACTGTGCTTCCTACACACACGGACCATATGTAGTTCAACTCTGCTTAGGAAACTGACATGAAGAGTAGCTCCTCTTCAGTCCGATACACTGTACTTGCTGGGAACAGACGTGAGTGCTATTTGCACTGTATGGCAATGGAAGCACAATAGTGACTTTCCTTACCAGAAAACAACACTTGCTCGTTGGACCAGTAACTGCATGTGATTCAACTCCATTTAGGACTGGGAAACAAATGTAGCTCGCCTTACAAGGAAAACACTCTGCTTTTGAGAAAAGAGCACTCTTCTACTCTACTGTGTTTCCTATGGGGTCCGAACAGTGAGCTTGCTCAGAACAAACTAATTGTGCTTCCTACACACGGCCACATCTAGTTCAATTCTGCTTAGGAACCTGACAAGAGCAGTAGATTCTCTTCAGTCCAATACACTGTACTTGCTGGGAACAGACGCCAGTGCTATTTGTCCTGTGTATGGCAATGGCAGCGCAATAGTGACTCTTCTTACCATAAAACAACTGTTGCTCGTAGGACCAGAAACTGCATGTGATTCAACTTCATTTAGGACTGGGAATTAAACGCTAGCTCGCCTTACAAGAATCACACTCTGCTTTAGAGAAAAGAGCACTCTTCTACTCTACTGTGTTTCCTATAGGTCCAGAACAGTGAACTTGCTCAGAACAAAAGAACTGTGCTTCCTACACACGGGCCACATCTAGTTCAACTCTGCTTAGGAAACTGACAAGAACAGTAGCTCCTATTCAGTCCGATACACTGTACTTGCTGGGAACAGACACGAGTGCTATTCGTACTGTGTATGTCAAATGGAGCTCAATTGCGATTTTCCTTACCAGAAAACAACTCTTGCTCGTAGGACCAGAAACTACATGTGATTCAACTCCATTTAGGACTGGGAAACAAACGCTAGATTGCCTTACAAAAAACACACTCTGCTTTTGAGAAAATAGCACTCTTCTACTCTATTGTGTTTCCTATGGGGTCCGAACAGTGAGCTTGCTCAGAACAAAAGAACTGTGTTTCCTACACACACGGACATATCTAGTTCAATTCTGCTTAGGAACCTGACAAGAGCAGTAGATCCTCTTCATTCCAATACACTGTACTTGCTGCGAACAGACGCCAGTGCTATTTGTCCTGTGTATGGCAATGGCAGCGCATTAGTGACTCTTCTTACCATAAAACAACTCTTGCTCGTAGGACTAGAAACTGCATGTGATTCAACTCCATTTAGGACTGGGAAACAAACGCTAGCTTGCCTTACAAGAAACACACTCTGCTTTAGAGAAAAGAGCACTCTTCTACTCTACTGTGTTTCCTATGGGGTCCAAACAGTGAGCTTGCTCAGAACAAAACAACTGTGCTTCCTACACACACGGACCATATGTAGTTCAACTCTGCTTAGGAAACTGACATGAACAGTAGCTCCTCTTCAGTCCGATACACTGTACTTGCTGGGAACAGACGTGAGTGCTATTTGCACTGTATGGCAATGGAAGCACAATAGTGACTTTCCTTACCAGAAAACAACACTTGCTCGTTGGACCAGTAACTGCATGTGATTCAACTCCATTTAGGACTGGGAAACAAACGTAGCTCGCCTTACAAGGAACACACTCTGCTTTTGAGAAAAGAGCACTCTTCTACTCTACTGTGTTTCCTATGGGGTCCGAACAGTGAGCTTGCTCAGAACAAACTAATTGTGCTTCCTACACACGGCCATATCTAGTTCAATTCTGCTTAGGAACCTGACAAGAGCAGTAGATTCTCTTCAGTCCAATACACTGTACTTGCTGGGAACAGACGCCAGTGCTATTTGTCCTGTGTATGGCAATGGCAGCGCAATAGTGACTCTTCTTACCATAAAACAACTCTTGCTCGTAGGACCAGAAACTGCATGTGATTCAACTCCATTTAGGACTGGGAAATAAACGCTAGCTCGCCTTACAAGAAACACACTCTGCTTTAGAGAAAAGAGCACTCTTCTACTCTACTTTGTTTCCTATAGGTCCAGTACAGTGAGCTTGCTCAGAACAAAAGAACTGTGCTTCCTACACACGGGCCACATCTAGTTCAACTCTGCTTAGGAAACTGACAAGAACAGTAGCTCCTATTCAGTCCGATACACTGTACTTGCTGGGAACAGACGCGAGTGCTATTTGCACTGTGTATGGCATTTGGAGCACAATAGTGACTCTTCTTACCAGAAAACAACTCTTGCTCGTAGTACCAAAAACTGCCTGTGACTCAAATCCATTTAGGACTGGGAAACAAACCCGAGCTCGTCTTACGAGAAACACACTCTGCTTTAGAGAAAAGAGCACTCTTCTACTCTACTGTGTTTCCTGTAGGGCCAGAACAGTGAGCTTGCTCAGAACATAATAACTGTGCTTCCTAGACACACGGGCCATATCTAGTTCAACTCTGCTTAGGAAACTGACAAGAACAGTAGATCCTATTCATTCCAGTACACTGTACTTGCTGGGAACAGACGCGTGTGCTATTTGTCCTGTGTATGGCAATGGCAGCGCAATAGTGACTATTCTTATCATAAAACAACTCTTGCTCGTAGGTCCAGACACTGCATGTGATTCCAATCCATTTAGGACTGGGAAACAAACGCTAGCTCGCTTTACAAGAAACACACTCTGCTTTAGATAAAAGAGCCCTCTTCTACTCTACTGTGTTTCCTATGGGGCCCAAACAGTGAGCTTGGTCAGAACAAAAGAACTGAGCTTCCTACACACACCGACCATATGTAGTTCAACTCTGCTTAGGAAACTGACAAGAACAGTAGCTCCTCTTCAGTCCGATACACTGTACTTGCTGGGAACAGACGCGAGTGCTATTTGCACTGTGTATGGCAAAGGGAGCACAATAGTGACTTTCCTTACCAGAAAACAACTCTTGCTCGTAGGACCAGAAACTGCATGTGATTCAACTCCATTTAGGACTGGGAAACAAATGCTAGCTCGCCTTACATGAAACACACTCTGCTTTTGAGAAAAAAACACTCTTCTACTCTACTGTGTTTCCTATGGGGTCCAAACAGTGAGCTTGCTCAGAACAAAACAACAGTTCTTCCTACACACACGGACCATATCTAGTTCAACTCTGCTTAGGAATCTGACAAGAACAGTAGCTCCTCTTCAGTCCAATACACTGTACTTGCTGGGAACAGACACGAGTGCTATTTGCACTGTGTATGGCAATTGGATCACAATAGTGACTCGTCTTACCAGAAAACAACTCTTGCTCATAGGACAAAAAACTGCATGTGACTCAACTCCATTTCGGACTGGGAAACAAACTCTAGCTCGCCTTACAAGAAACACACTCTGCTTTTGAGAAAAGAGCACTCTTCTACTCTACTGTGTTTCCTGTAGGGCCAGAACAGTGAGCTTGCTGAGAACAAAAGAACTGTGCTTCCTACACACACGGCCATATCTAGTTCAATTCTGATTAGGAACCTGACAAGAACAGTAGATCCTCTTCAGTCCAATACACTGTACTTTCTGGGAACAGAAGCCTGTGCTATTTGTCCTGTATATGGCAATGGCAACACAATAGTGACTATTCTTACCATAAAACAACTCTTGCTCGTAGGACCAGAAACTGCATGTGATTCAACTCCATTTAGGACTGGGAAACAAACGCTAGCTCGCCTTACAAGAAAGACACTCTGCTTTAGAGAAAAGAGCACTTTTCTACTCTACTGTGTTTCCTATAGGGCCAGAACAGTGAGCTTGCTCAGAACAAAAGAACTGTGCTTCCTACACACACTGGCCATATCTAGTTCAACTCTGCTTAGGAAACTGACAAGAACAGTAGCTCCTCTTCAGTCCAATACACTGTACTTGCGGGGAACAGACGCGAGTGCTATTTGCACTGTGCATGGCTATTGGAGCACAATAGTGACTCGTCTTACCAGAAAACAACTCTTGCTCGTAGGACAAAAAACTGCATGTGACTCAACTTCACTTAGGACTGGGAACCAAACACTAGCTCGCCTTCCAAGAAACACACTCTGCTTTTGAGAAAAGAGCACTCTTCTACTCTACTCTGTTGCCTATGGGTTCCGAACAGTGAGCTTGCTTAGAACCAAAAAAACTGTGCTTTCTACACACGGCCATATCTAGTTCAAGTCTGCTTAGGTACCTGACAAGAACAGTACATACTCTTCCATCCAATACACTGTACTTGCTGGGAAAAGACGCCAGTGTTATTTGTCCTGTGTATGGCAAAGGCAGCGCAATAGTGACTCTTCATATCAGAACACAACTCTCGCTCGTAGAACCAGAAACTGCATGTGATTCAACTCCATTTAGGACTGGGAAACAAACACTAGCTCGCCGTACAAGAAACACACTCTGCTTTTGAGAAAAGAGCACCCTTCTACTCTACTGTGTTTCCTATGGGGTCCAAACAGTGAACTTGCTCAGAACAAAAAACTGTGTTTCCTACACATGGGCCATATCTCGTTCAACTCTGCTTAGGAAACTGACAAGAACAGTTGATCTTCTTCAGTCCAATACACTGTACTTGCTGGGAAACGACGCGAGTGCTATTTGTACTGTGTATGGCAAATGGAGCGCAATTGCGACTTTCCTTACCAGAAAACAACTCTTGCTCGTAGGACCAGAAACTGCATGTGATTCAACTCCATTTAGGACTGGGAAACAAACGCTAGATTGCCTTACAAAAAACACACTCTGCTTTTGAGAAAACAGCACTCTTCTACTCTATTGTGTTTCCTATGGGGTCCAAACAGTGAGCTTGCTCAGAACAAAAGAACTGTGCTTCCTACACACACAGACATATCTAGTTCAATTCTGCTTAGGAACCTGACAAGAGCAGTAGACCCTCTTCATTCCAATACACTGTACTTGCTGCGAACAGACGCCAGTGCTATTTGTCCTGTGTATGGCAATGGCAGCGCATTAGTGACACTTCTTACCATAAAACAACTCTTGCTCGTAGGACTAGAAACTGCATGTGATTCAACTCCATTTAGGACTGGGAAAGAAACGCTAGCATGCCTTACAAGAAACACACTCTGCTTTAGAGAAAAGAGCACTCTTCTACTCTACTGTGTTTCCTATGGGGTCCAAACAGTGAGCTTGCTCAGAACAAAACAACTGTGCTTCCTACACACACGGACCATATGTAGTTCAACTCTGCTTAGGAAACTGACATGAACAGTAGCTCCTCTTCAGTCCGATACACTGTACTTGCTGGGAACAGACGTGAGTGCTATTTGCACTGTATGGCAATGGAAGCACAATAGTGACTTTCCTTACCAGAAAACAACACTTGCTCGTTGGACCAGTAACTGCATGTGATTCAACTCCATTTAGGACTGGGAAACAAACGCTAGATCGCCTTAGAAACACACTCTGATTTAGAGAAAAGAGCACTCTTCTACTCTACTGTGTTTCCTATGGGGTCCAAACAGTGAGCTTGCTAAGAACAAAAGAACTGTGCTTCCTAAACACACGGCCATATCTAGTTCACTTCTGATTAGGAACCTGACAAGAACAGTAGATCCTCTTCAGTCCAATACACTGTACTTGCTGGCAAAAGACGCGAGTGCTATTTGCCTTATGTAGGGCAATGGGAGCGCAATAGTGACTTTCCTTACCAGAAAACAAATCTTGTTCGTAGGTCCAGAAACTGCATGTGATTCAACTCCATTTAGGACTGGGAAACAAACACTAGCTCTACTTACAAAAACACACTCTGCTTTTAAAAAAAGAGCACTCTTCTTCTCTACTGTGTTTTCTATAGGGCCAGAACAGTGAGCTTTCTCAGAACAAATGAACTGTGCTTTCTAGACACACGGGCCATATCTAGTTCAACTCTGCTTAGGAAACTGAGAAGAACAGTAGCTCTTCTTCAGTCCAATACACTGAACTTGCTGGGAACAGACGGGAGTGCTATTTGCACTGTGTATGGCAATGGGAGCGCAATAGTGACTTTCCTTACCAAGAAACAACTCTTGCTCGTAGGACCAGAAACTGCATGTGATTCAACTCCATTTAGGAATGGGAAACAAACTCTAGCTCGCCTTACAAGAAACACACTCTGCTTTAGAGAAAAGAGCACTCTTCTACTCTACTGTGTTTCCTATGGGGTCCAAACAGTGAGCTTTCTCAGAACAAAAGAACTGTTCTTCCTACACACACGGACCATATGTAGTTCAAATCTGCTTAGGAAACTGACAAGAACAGTAGCTCCTCTTCATTCCAATACAATGTACTTTCTGGGAACAGACGCGAGTGCTATTTGCACTGTGTATGGCAATGAGAGCGCAATAGTGACTTTCCTTACCAGAAAACAACTCTTGCTCGTAAGACCAGAAACTTCATGTGATTCAGCTCCATTTAGTACTGGGAAACAAACGCTAGCTCGCCTTACAGAAACACACTCTGCTTTTGAGAAAAGAGCACTCTTCTACTCTACTGTGTTTCCTATGGGTTCCGAACAGTGAGCTTGCTCAGAACAAAAGAACTGTGCTTCCTACACACACGGCAAAATCTAGTTCCATTCTGCTTAGGAACCTGACAAGAATAGTAGATCCTCTTCAGTCCAATACACTGTACTTGCTGGGAACAGACGCCAGTGTTATTTGTCCTCTGTATGTCAATGGCAGCGCAATAGTGAATATTCTTACCAGAAAAAAACTCTTGCTCGTAGGACGAGAAACTGCATGTGATTCCACTCCATTTAGGACTGGGAATCAAACGCTAGCTCGCATTACAAGAAACACACTCTGCTTTCGAAAAAAGAGCACTCTTCTACTCTACTGTGTTTCCTATGGGGTCCAAACAGTGAGCTTGCTCAGAACAAATGAACTGTGATTCCTACACACACGGACCATATGTAATTTAACTCTGCTTAGGAAACTGAGAAGAACAGTAGCTGTTCTTCAGTCCAATACACTGTACTTGCTGGGAAAAGACGCGAGTGCAATTTGCCCTGTGTATGGCAATGGGAGCGCAATAGTGACTTTCCTTAAAAGAAAATAACTCTTGTTCGTAGGACCAGAAACTGCATGTGATTCAACTCCATTTAGGACTAGGAAACAAACGATAGCTCGCCTTACAAGGAACACACTCTGCTTTTGAAAAAAGAGCACTCTTCTACTCTACTGTGTTTCCTATAGGGCCAGAACAGTGAGCTTGCTCAGAACAAATGAACCGTGCTTCCTACACACATGGACCATATCTAGTTCAACTCTGCTTTGGAAACTGACAAGAACAGTAGCTCCTATTCAGTCCAATACACTGTACTTGCTGGGAACAGACG
Organism: Peromyscus eremicus; assembly: GCF_949786415.1. Classification (NCBI taxonomy): domain Eukaryota; kingdom Metazoa; phylum Chordata; class Mammalia; order Rodentia; family Cricetidae; genus Peromyscus; species Peromyscus eremicus. The sequence continues at coordinate 263,137 of NW_026734393.1, forward strand.
CCAGTGCTATTTGCACTGTGTATGGCAATTGGAGCACAATAGTGACTCTTCTTACCAGAAAACAACTCTTGCTCGTAGGACCAAAAACTGCATGTGAATCAACTCCATTTAGGAGTGGGAAACAAACGCGAGATCGCCTTACAAGAAACACACTCTGCTTTTGAGAAAAGAGCACTCTTCTATTCTACTGTTTTTCCTATAGGGCCAGAACAGTGAGCTTGCTCAGAAAAAAAGAACTGTGCTTCCTACACACACGGGCCATATCTAGTTCAACTATGCTTAGGAAACTGACAAGAACAGTAGCTCCTATTCAGTCCAATACAATGTATTGTTGGGAACAGACCCAAGTGCTATTTGCACTGTGTATGGCAATGGGAGCACAATAGTGACTTTCCTTACCAGAAAACAACTCTTGTTCGTAGGACCAGAAACTGCATGTGATTCAACTCCATTTAGGACTAGGAAACAAACGCTAGCTCGCCTTACAAGAAACACACTCTGCTTTAGAGAAAAGAGCACTCATCTACTCTACTCTGTTTCCTATAGAGCCAGAACAGTGAGCTTGCTCAGAACATAAGAACTGTGCTTCCTACACACATGGCCATATCTAGTTCAACTCTGCTTAGGAAACTGAAGAGAACAGTAGCTTCTCTTCAGTCCAATACACTGTACTTGCTGGGAACAGACGGGAGTGCTATTTGCACTGTGTACGGCAATGGGAACACAATAGTGACTTTCCTTACCAGAAAACAACTCTTGCTCGTAGGACCAGAAACTGTATGAGATTCAACTCCATTTAGGAATGGGAAACAAACACTAGCTCGCCTTACAAGAAACACACTCTGCGCTTGAGAAAAAAGCAGTCTTCTACTCTACTGTGTTTCCTATGGTGTTCGAACAGTGAGCTTGCTCAGAACAAAAAAACTGTGCTTCCTACACACACGGCCATATCTACTTCAAGTCTGCTTAGGAACCTGACAAGAACAGTAGATCGTCTTCAGTCCAATACACTGTATTTGCTGCGAAAGGACGCCAGTGCTATTTGTCTTGTCTATGGCAATGGCAGTGCAATAGTGACTCTTCTTACCAGAAAACAACTCTTGATCGTAGTACCAGAAACTGCATGGGATTCAACTCCATTTAAAACTGGGAAACAAACGCTAGTTCTCCTTACAAGAAACACACTCTGATTTAGAGAAAAGAGCACTCGTCTACTGTACTGTGTTTCCTATGGGGTCCAAACTGTGAGCTTGCCAATAACAAAAGAACTGTTCTTCCTACACACACGTACATATCCAGTTCAACTCTGCTTAGGAAACTGACAAGAACAGTAGCTCCACTTCAGTTCAATACACTGTACTTGCTGGGAACAAACGTATGAGCTATTTGCACTGTGTATGGCAATGGGAGCGCAATAGTGACTTTCCTTACCAGAAAACAACTCTTGCTCGTAGGACCAGAAACTGCATGTGATTCCACTCTATTTAGGACTGGGAAACAAACGCAAGCTCGCCTTACAAGAAACACACTCTGCTTTAGAAAAAAAGAGCACTCTTCTACTCTACTGTGTTTCCTATGGGGTCCACACAGTGAGCTTGCTCAGAACAAAAGAACTGTGCTTCCTACACACACGGACCATATCTAGTTCAACTCTGCTTAGGAAACTGACAAGAACAGTAGCTCCTAATCATTTCAATACACTGTACTTGCTGGGAAAAGACGCGAGTGCTATTTGCCTTGAAAAGGCAATGGGAGCGCAATAGTGACTTTCCTTACCAGAAAACAACTCTTGTTCGTTGGACCAGAAACTGCATGTGATTCAATTCCATTTAGGACTGGGAAACAAACGCTAGCTCGCCTTACAAGGAACACACTCTGCTTTTGAGAAAAGAGCACTCTTCTACTCTACTGTGTTTCCTATAGGGCCAGAACAGTGAGCTTGCTCAGAACATAAGAACTGTGCTTCCTACACACAGGGGCCATATTTAGTTCAACTCTGCTTAGGAAACTGACAAGAACAGTAGCTCCTCTTCAGTCTAATACACTGTACTTGCTGGGAACAGACGCCAGTGCTATTTGTCCTGTGTATGGCATTTGGAGCGCAATAGTGACTGTTCTTACCAGAAAACAACTCTTGCTCATAGGACCATAAACTGCCTGTGACTCAACTCCATTTAGGATTGGAAACAAACGCGAGCTCGCCTTATGAGAAATACACTCTGCTTCAGAGAAAAGAGCACTCTTCTACTCTACTGTGTTTCCTATAGGTCCAGAAGAGTGAGCTTGCTCAGAATATAATAACTGAGCTTCCTACACATACGGGCCATATATAGTTCAACTCTGCTTAGGAACCTGACAAGAACAGTAGATCCTCTTCAGTCCAATACACTGTACTTGCTGGGAAAAGACGCGAGTGCTATTTGCACTGTGTATGGCAAAGGGAGCGCAACAGTGACTTTCCTTACCAGAAAACAACTCTTGCTCGTAGGACCAGAAACTGCATGTGATTCAACTCTATTTAGGACTGGGAAACAAACGCTAGCTTGCCTTAAAAGAAACACACTCTGCTTTTGAGAAAAGAGCACTCTTCTACTCTACTGTGTTTTCTATGGGGTCCGAACAGTGAGCTTGCTCAGAACAAAAAAACTGTGCTTCCTACACACACGGGACATATCTAGTTCAACTCTGCTTCGGAACCTGACAAGAACAGTAGATCCTCTTCAGTCCAATACATTGTACTTGCGGGGAACAGTCGCGAGTGCTATTTGCACTGTGTATGCCAATTGGAGCACAATAGTGACTCGTCTCACCAGAAAACAACTCTTGCTTGTAGGACAAAAACCTGCATGTGACTCAAATCCATTTAGGACTGGGAAACTAACGCTAGCGTGCCTTCCAAGAAACACACTCTGCTTTAGAGAAAAGAGCTCTCTTCTACTCTACTGTGTTTCCTATGGGGTCCGAACAGTGAGTTTGCTCAGAACATAAGAACTGTGCTTCCTACACACACTGGCCATATCTAGTTCAACTCTGCTTAGGAAACTGACAAGAACAGTAGCTCCTCTTCAGTCCGATACACAGTTCTTGCTGGGAACAGAAGCGAGTGCTCTTTACTCTGTGTATGGCAATGGGAGCACAACAGTGACTTTCCTACCAGAAAACAACTCTTGCTCGTAGGACCAGAAACTGCATGTGATTCAACTCCATTTAGGACTGGGAAACAAACGCTAGCTTGCCTTATGAGAAACACACTCTGCTTTTGAGAAAAGAGCACTCTTCTACTCTACTGTGTTTCCTATGGGGTCCGAACAGTGAGCTTGCTCAGAACAAAAGAACTGTGCTTCCTACACACACGGCCATATCTAGTTCAATTCTGCTTAGGAACCTGACAAGAACAGTAGATCCTCTTCAGTCCAATACACTGTACTTGCTGGGAACAGAAGCCAGTGCTATTTGTCCTTTGTATGGTAATGGCAGCGCAATAGTGACTCTTCTTACCATAAAACAACTCTTGCTCGTAGGACCAGAAACTGCATGTGATTCAACTCCATTTAGGACTGGGAAACAAAGGCTAGCTCGCCTTAGGAGAAACACACTCTGCTTTAGAGAAAAGAGCACTCTTCTACTCTACTGTGTTTCATATAGGGCTAGAAGAGTGAGCTTGCTCAGAACAAAAGAACTGTGCTTCCTACACACAGGCCATATCTAGTTCAACTCTGCTTAGGAAACTGACAAGAACAGTAGCTCCTCTTCAGTCCGATACACTGTACTTACTGGGAGAGACGTGACTGCTATTTGCACTGTATATGGCAATGGGAGCGCAATAGTGACTTTCCTTACCAGAAAACAACTCTTGCTCGTAGGACCAGAAACTGCATGTGATTCAACTCCATTTATGACTGGGAAACAAACGCTAGCTCGCGTTATAAGAAACACACTCTGCTTTTGTGAAAAGAACACTCTTCTACTCTACTGTGTTTCCTATAGGGCCATAACAGTGAGCTTGCTCAGAACATAATAACTGTGCTTCCTACACACACGGGCCATATCTAGTTCAACTCTGCTTAGGAAACTGACAAGAACAGTAGCTCCGCTTCAGTCCGATACACTGTACTTGCTGAGAACAGACGTGAGTGCTATTTGCACTGTGTATGGCAATTGGAGCACAATAGTGACTCGTCTTACCAGAAAACAACTCTTGCTCGTAGGATAAAAAATTGCATGTGACTCAACTCAATTTAGGACTGGGAAACAAACGCTAGCTCGCCTTACATGAAACACACTCTGCTTTTGAGAAAAGAGCACTCTTCTACTCTACAGTGTTTCCTATGCGGTCCAAACAGTGAGCTTGCTCAGAACAAAAAACTGTGCTTCCTACACACATGGGCCATATCTAGTTCAACTCTGCTTAGGAAACTGACAAGAACAGTAGATCCTTTTCAGTCCAATACACTCTACTTGCTGGGAACAGACGCCAGTGCTATTTGCACTGTGTATGGCAATTGGAGCACAATAGTGACTCCTCTAACCAGAAAACAACTCTTGCTCGTAGGACAAAAAACTGCATGTGACTCAAATCCATTTAGGACTGGGAAACAAACTCTATCTCGCTTTACAAGATACACACTCTGCTTTTGAGAAAAGAGCATTCTTCTACTCTACTGTATTTCCTATAGGGCCAGAACAGTGAGCTTGCTCAGAAAAAAAGAACTGTGCTTCCTACACACGGGCCATATCTAGTTCAACTCTGCTTAGGAAACTGAGAAGAAGAGTAGCTCCTCTTCATTCCCATACACTGTACTTCCTGGGAACAGACGGGAGGGCTATTTGCACTGTGTACGGCAATGGGAACACAATAGTGACTTTCCTTACCAGAAAACAACTCTTGCTCGTAGGACCAGAAACTGTATGTGATTCAACTCCATTTAGGAATGGGAAACAAACACTAGCTCGCCTTACAAGAAACACACTCTGCTTTTGAGAAAAAAGCACTCTTCTACTCTACTGTATTTCCTATGGTGTTCGAACAGTGAGCTTGCTCAGAACAAAAAAACTGTGCTTTCTACACACACGGCCATATCTACTTCAAGTCTGCTTAGGAACCTGACAAGAACAGTAGATCCTCTTCAGTCCAATACACTGTATTGGCTGCGAACAGACGCCAGTGCTATTTGTCCTGTCTATGACAATGGCAGTGCAATAGTGACTCTTCTTACCAGAAAACAACTCTTGATCGTAGTACCAGAAACTGCATGGGATTCAACTCCATTTAAAACTGGGAAACAAACGCTAGTTCTCCTTACAAGAAACACACTCTGCTTTAGAGAAAAGAGCACTCGTCTACTCTACTGTGTTTCCTATGGGGTCAAAATGTGAGCTTGCCCAGAACAAAAGAACTGTTCTTCCTACACACACGGACCATATCCAGTTCAACTCTGCTTAGGAAACTGACAAGAACAGTAGCTCCACTTCAGTCCAATACACTGTACTTGCTGGGAACAGACGCATGTGCTATTTGCACTGTGTATGGCAATGGGAGCACAATAGTGACTTTCCTTACCAGAAAACAACTCTTGTTCGTAGGACCAGAAACTGCATGTGATTCCACTCCATTTAGGACTGGGAAGCAAACGCAAGCTCGCCTTACAAGAAACACACTCTGCTTTAGAGAAAAGAGCACTCTTCTACTCTACTGTATTTCCTATAGGGCCAGAACAGTGAGCTTGCTCAGAAAAAAAGAACTGTGCTTCCTACACACGGGCCATATCTAGTTCAACTCTGCTTAGGAAACTGAGAAGAAGAGTAGCTCCACTTCATTCCAATACACTGTACTTGCTGGGAACAGACGGGAGGGCTATTTGCACTGTGTATGGCAATGGGAACACAATAGTGACTTTCCTTACCAGAAAACAACTCTTGCTCGTAGGACCAGAAACTGCATGTGATTCAACTCCATTTAGGAAAGGGAAACAAACACAAGCTCGCCTTACAAGAAACACACTCTGCTTTTGAGAAAAAAGCACTCTTCTACTCTACTGTGTTTCCTATGGGGTCCGAACAGTGAGCTTGCTCAGAACAAAAAAACTGTGCTTCCTACACACACGGCCATATCTACTTCAAGTCTGCTTAGGAACCTGACAAGAACAGTAGATCCTCTTCAGTCCAATACACTGTATTGGCTGCGAACAGACGCCAGTGCTATTTGTCCTGTCTATGGCAATGGCAGTGCAATAGTGACTCTTCTTACCAGAAAACAACTCTTGATCGTAGTACCAGAAACTGCATGGGATTCAACTCCATTTAAAAATGGGAAACAAACGCTAGTTCTCCTTACAAGAAACACACTCTGCTTTAGAGAAAAGAGCCCTCTTCTACTCTACTGTGTTTCCTATGGGGTCCAAACTGTGAGCTAGCCCAGAACAAAAGAACTGTTCTTCCTACACACACGGACCATATCTAGTTCAACTCTGCTTAGGAAAATGACAAGAACAGTAGCTCCTCTTCACTCCAATACACTGTACTTGCTGGGAAGAGACACATGTGCTATTTGCACTGGGTATGGCAAAGGGAGCGCAATAGTGACTTTCCTTACCAGAAAACAACTCTTGTTCGTAGGACCAGAAACTGCATGTGATTCCACTCCATTTAGGACTGGGAAACAAACGCAAGCTCGCCTTACAAGAAACACACTCTGCTTTAGAGAAAAGAGCACTCTTCTACTCTACTGTGTTTCCTATGGGGTCCACACAGTGAGCTTGCTCAGAAAAAAAGAACTGTGCTTCCTACACAACGGACCATATCTAGTTCAACTCTGCTTAGGAAACTGACAAGAACAGTAGCTCCTAATCATTCCAATACACTGTACTTGCTGGGAAAAGACGCGAGTGCTATTTACCTTGATAGGGCAATGGGAGCGCAATAGTGACTTTCCTTACCAGAAAACAACTCTTGTTCGTAGGACCAGAAACTGCATGTGATTCAACTCCATTTAGGACTGGGAAACAAACGCTAGCTCGCCTTTCAAGAAACACACTCTGCTTTAGAGAAAAAAGCACTCTTCTACTCTACTGTGTTTCCTATGGGGTCCGAACAGTGAGCTTGCTCAGAACAAAAAAACTGTGCTTCCTACACACACGGCCATATCTACTTCAAGTCTGCTTAGGAACCTGACAAGAACAGTAGATCCTCTTCAGTCCAATACACTGTATTGGCTGCGAACAGACGCCAGTGCTATTTGTCCTGTCTATGGCAATGGCAATGCAATAGTGACTCTTCTTACCAGAAAACAACTCTTGATCGTAGTACCTGAAACTGCATGGGATTCAACTCCATTTAAAACTGGGAAACAAATGCTAGTTTTCCTTACAAGAAACACACTCTGCTTTAGAGAAAAGAGCACTCTTCTACTCTACTGTGTTTCCTATGGGGTCCACACAGTGAGCTTGCCCAGAACAAAAGAACTGTTCTTCCTACACACACGGACCATATCTAGTTCAACTCTGCTTAGGAAAATGACAAGAACAGTAGCTCCTAATCATTCCAATACACTGTACTTGCTGGGAAAAGACGCGAGTGCTATTTGCCTTGATAGGGCAATGGGAGCGCAATAGTGACTTTCCTTACCAGAAAACAACTCTTGTTCGTAGGACCAGAAACTGCATGTGATTCAACTCCATTTAGGACTGGGAAACAAACGCTAGCTCGCCTTTCAAGAAACACACTCTGCTTTTGAGAAAAAAGCACTCTTCTACTCTACTGTGTTTCCTATGGGGTCCGAACAGTGAGCTTGCTCAGAACAAAAAAACTGTGCTTCCTACACACACGGCCATATCTACTTCAAGTCTGCTTAGGAACCTGACAAGAACAGTAGATCCTCTTCAGTCCAATACACTGTATTGGCTGCGAACAGACGCCAGTGCTATTTGTCCTGTCTATGGCAATGGCAGTGCAATAGTGACTCTTCTTACCAGAAAACAACTCTTGATCGTAGTACCTGAAACTGCATGGGATTCAACTCCATTTAAAACTGGGAAACAAATGCTAGTTTTCCTTACAAGAAACACACTCTGCTTTAGAGAAAAGAGCACTCTTCTACTCTACTGTGTTTCCTATGGGGTCCAAACTGTGAGCTTGCCCAGAACAAAAGAACTGTTCTTACTACACACACGGACCATATCTAGTTCAACTCTGCTTAGGAAAATGACAAGAACAGTAGCTCCTCTTCACTCCAATACACTGTACTTCCTGGGAAGAGACGCATGTGCTATTTGCACTGTGTATGGCAAAGGGAGGGCAATAGTGACTCTTCTTACCAGAAAACAACTCTTGTTCGTAGAACCAGAAACTGCATGTGATTCAACTCCATTTAGGACTGGGAAACAAACGCTAGCTTGCCTTACAAGGAACACACTCTGCTTTTGAGAAAAGAGCACTCTTCTACTCTACTGTGTTTCCTATGGGGTCCACACAGTGAGCTTGCTCAAAACAAAAGAACTGTGCTTCCTACACAACGGGCCATATCTAGTTCAACTCTGCTTAGGAAACTGACAAGAACAGTAGCTCCTAATCATTCCAATACACTGTACTTGCTGGGAAAAGACGCGAGTGCTATTTGCCTTGATAGGGCAATGGGAGCGCAATAGTGACTCTTCTTAACAGAAAACAACTCTTGTTCGTAGAACCAGAAACTGCATGTGATTCAACTCCATTTAGGACTGGGAAACAAACGCTAGCTCGCCTTTCAAGAAACACACTCTGCTTTAGAGAAAAAAGCACTCTTCTACTCTACTGTGTTTCCTATGGGGTCCGAACAGTGAGCTTGCTCAGAACAAAAAAACTGTGCTTCCTACACACACGGCCATATCTACTTCAAGTCTGCTTAGGAACCTGACAAGAACAATAGATCCTCTTCAGTCCAATACACTGTATTGGCTGCGAACAGACGCCAGTGCTATTTGTCCTGTCTATGGCAATGGCAGTGCAATAGTGACTCTTCTTACCAGAAAACAACTCTTGATCGTAGTACCTGAAACTGCATGGGATTCAACTCCATTTAAAACTGTGAAACAAATGCTAGTTTTCCTTACAAGAAACACACTCTGCTTTAGAGAAAAGAGCACTCTTCTACTCTACTGTGTTTCCTATGGGGTCCAAACTGTGAGCTTGCCCAGAACAAAAGAACTGTTCTTCCTACACACAGGGGCCATATCTAGTTCAACTCTGCTTAGAAAAATGACAAGAACAGTAGCTCCTCTTCAGTCCAATACACTGTACTTGCTGGGAACAGACGTATGTGCTATTTTCACTGTGTATGGCAATGGGAGCGCAATAGTGACTTTCCTTACCAGAAAACAACTCTTGCTCGTAGGACCAGAAACTGCATGTGATTCAACTCCATTTAGGACTAGGAAACAAACGCTAGCTCGCCTTATAAGAAACACTCTCTACTTTTGAGAAAAGAGCACTCTTCTACTCTTCTGTGTTTCCTATGGGGTCCGAACAGTGAGCCTGCTCAGATCAAAAGAACTGTGCTTCCTACACACACGGCCATATCTAGTTCAATTCTGCTTAGGAACCTGACAAGAACAGTAGATCCTCTTCAGTCCAATACATTGTACTTGCTGGGAACAGAAGCCAGTGCTATTTGTCCTGTGTATGGCAATGGCAGCGCAATAGTGACTCTTCTTACCATAAAACAATTCTTGCTCGTAGGACCAGAAACTGCATGTGATTCAACTTTATTTAGGACTGGGAAACAAAGGCTAGCTCGCCTTACTAGAAACACACTCTGCTTTAGAGAAAAGAGCACTCTTCTACTCTACTGTGTTTCCTATAGGGCCAGAACAGTGAGCTTGCTCAGAACAAAAGAACTGTGTTTCCTACACACACGGGCCATATCTAGTTCAACTCTGCTTAGGAAACTGACAAGAACAGTAGCTCCTCTTCAGTCCGATACAGTGTACTTACTGGGAGAGACGCGAGTGCTATTTGCACTGTATATGGCAATGGGAGCGCTATAGTGACTTTCCTTACCAGAAAACAACTCTTGCTCGTAGGACCAGAAACTGCATGTGATTCCATTCCATTTAGGACTGGGAAACAAACGCTAGCTCGCGTTATAAGAAACACACTCTGCTTTTGAGAAAACAACACTCTTCTACTCTACTGTGTTTCCTATAGTGCCAGAACAGTGAGCTTGCTCAGAACATAATAACTGTGCTTCCTACACACACGGGCCATATCTAGTTCAACTCTGCTTAGGAAACTGACAAGAACAGTAGCTCCTCTTCAGTCCAATACACTGTACTTGCTGGGAACAGACGCATGTGCTATTTGCACTGTGTATGGCAATGGGAGCGCAATAGTGACTTTCCTTACTAGAAAACATCTCTTGCTCGTAGGACCAGAAACTGCATGTGATTCCACTGCATTTAGGACTGGGAAACAAACGCAAGCTCGCCTTACAAGAAACACACTCTGCTTTAGAGAAAAGAGCACTCTTCTACTCTACTGTGTTTCCTATGGGGTCCACACAGTGAGCTTGCTCAGAACAAAAGAACTGTGCTTCCTACACACACGGACCATATCTAGTTCAACTCTGCTTAGGAAACTGACAAGAACAGTAGCTCCTAATCATTCCAATACACTGTAATGCTGGGAAAAGACGCGAGTGCTATTTGCCTTGATAGGGCAATGGGAGCGCAATAGTGACTTTCCTTACCAGAAAACAACTCTTGTTCGTAGGACCAGAAACTGCATGTGATTCAATTCCATTTAGGACTGGGAAACAAACGCTAGCTCGCCTTACAAGGAACACACTCTGCTTTTGAGAAAAGAGCACTCTTCTACTCTACTGTGTTTCCTATAGGGCCAGAACAGTGAGCTTGCTCAGAACATAAGAACTGTGCTTCCTACACACAGGGGCCATATCTAGTTCAACTCTGCTTAGGAAACTGACAAGAACAGTAGCTCCTCTTCAGTCTAATACACTGTACTTGCTGGGAACAGACGCCAGTGCTATTTGTCCTGTGTGTGGCATTTGGAGCGCAATAGTGACTCCTCTTACCAGAAAACAACTCTTGCTCATAGGACCAAAAACTGCCTGTGACTCAACTCCATTTAGGACCTGGAAACAAACGCGAGCTCGCCTTATGAGAAATACACTCTGCTTTAGAGAAAAGTGCACTCTTCTACTCTACTGTGTTTCCTATAGGTCCAGAAGAGTGAGCTTGCTCAGAATATAATAACTGAGCTTCCTACACATAAGGGCCATATATAGTTCAACTCTGCTTAGGAACCTGACAAGAACAGTAGATCCTCTTCAGTCCAATACACTGTACTTGCTGGGAAAAGACGCGAGTGCTATTTGCACTGTGTATGGCAAAGGGAGCACAATAATGACTTTCCTTACCAGAATACAACTCTTGCTGGTAGGACCACAAACAGCATGTGATTCAACTCCATTTAGGACTGGGAAACAAACGCTAGCTTGCCTTACAAAAAACACACTCTGCTTTTGAGAAAAGAGCACTCTTCTACTCTACTGTGTTTCCTATGGGGTCCGAACAGTGAGCTTGCTCAGAACAAAAGAACTGTGCTTCCTACACACACTGGCCATATCTATTTCAACTCTGCTTAGGAAACTGACAAGAACAGTAGATCCTATTCAGTCCAATACACTGTACTTGCTGGGAACAGACACCAGTGCTATTTGCATTGTGTATGACAATTGGAGCAAAATTGTGACTCGTCTAACCAGAAAACAACTTTTGCTCATAGGACAAAAAACTGCATGTGACTCAACTCCACTTAGGACTGGGAAACAAACTCTAGCTCGCTTTACAAGAAACACACTCTGCTTTTGAGAAAAGAGCACTCGTCTACTCTACTGTTTTTCCTATAGGGCCAGAACAGTGAGCTTGCTCAGAAAAAAAGAACTGTGCTTCCTACACACACGGGCCATATCTAGTTCAACTATGCTTAGGAAACTGACAAGAACAGTAGCTCCTATTCAGTCCAATACACTGTATTGTTGGGAACAGATGCAAGTGCTATTTGCACTGTGTATGGCAATGGGAGCACAATAGTGATTTTCCTTACCAGAAAACAACTCTTGCTCGTAGGACAAAAACCTGCATGTGACTCAACTCCACTTAGGACTGGGAAACAAACTCTAGCTCGCTTTACAAGAAACACACTCTGCTTTTGAGAAAAGATAACTCTTCTGCTCTACTGTGTTTCCTATAGGGCCAGAACAGTGACCTTGCTCAGAACATAATAACTAAGCTTCCTACACACACGGGCCATATCTAGTTCAACTCTGCTTAGGAACCTGACAAGAACAGTAGATCCTCTTCAGTCCAATACACTGTAATTGCTGGGAACACACACGAGTGCTATTTGCACTGTGTATGGCAATGAGAGCGCTATAGTGACTTTCCTTACCAGAAAACAACTCTTGTTTGAAGGACCACAAAATGCATGTGATTCAACGCCATTTAGGACTGGGAAACAAATGCTAGCTCGCCTTACAAGAAACACACTCTGCTTTTGAGAAAAGAGCACTCTTCTACTCTACGGTGTTTCCTATGGGGTCCAAACAGTGAGCTTGCTCAGAACAAATGTACTGTAGTTCCTACACACACGGACCATATCTAGTTCAACTCTGCTTAGGAAACTAACACGAACAGTAGCTCCTATTCAGTCCAATACACTGTACTTACTGGGAACAGACGCGAGTGCTATTTGCACTGTGTATGGCAATTGGAGCACAATAGTGACTCTTCTTACCAGAAAACAACTCAGGCTCCTATGACGAAAAACTGCATGTGACACAACTCCATTTAGGACTGGGAAACAAACGCGAGCTCACCTTAAAAGAAACACACTCTGCTTTAGAGAAAAGAGCACTCTTCTACTCTACTGTGTTTCCTATAGGGCCAGAACAGTGAGCTTGCTCAGAACAAAAGAACTGTACTTCCTACACACACCGCCATACCTAGTTCAATTCTGCTTAGGAACCTGACAAGAACATTAGATCCTCTTCAGTCCAATACACTGCACTGCTGGGAACAGACAACAGTGCTATTTGTCCTATGTATGGCAATGGCAGCACAATAGTGACTCTTCTTACCAGAAAACAACTCTCGCTCGTAGGACCAGAAACTGCATGGGATTCAACTCCATTTAGGACTGGGAAACAAACACTAGTTCACCTTACAAGAAACACACTCTGCTTTTGAGAAAAGAGCACTCTTCTACTCTACTGTGTTTCCTATGGGGTCCAAACAGTGAGCTTGCTCAGAACAAAACAACTGTGCTTCCTAAACACACGGACCATATGTAGTTCAACTCTGCTTAGGAACCTGACAAGAACAGTAGCTCCTCTTCAGTCCAATAAACTGTACTTGCTGGGAACAGACGCGAGTGCTATTTGTACTGTGTATGGCAAGGGGAGCGCAATAGTGACTTTTCTTACCAGAAAACAACTCCTGCTCTTAGGACCAGAAACTGCATGTGATTCAACTCCATTTAGGACTGGGAAACAAACTCTAGCTCGCCTTACGAGAAACACACTCTGCTTTTGAGAAAAGAGCACTCTTCTAACTACTGTGTTTCCTATGGTGTCCGAACAGTGAGATTGCTCAGAACAAATGAACTGTGCATCCTAAAAACACGGCCATATCTAGTTCAATTCTGCTTAGGAACCTGACACGAACAGTAGATCCTCTTCAGTCCAATACACTGTACTTGCTGGGAACAGACGCCAGTGCTATTTGTCCTGTGTATGGCAATGGCAGCGCAATAGTGACTTCCCTTACCAGAAAACAACTCTTGCTCTGAGGACCAGAAACTGCATGCGATTCAACTCCATTTAGGACTGGGAATCAAACGCTAGCTCGCCTAACAAGAAACACACTCTGCTTTAGATAAAAGAGCACTATTCTACTCTACTGTGTTTCCTATAGGGCCAGAACAGTGAGCTTGCTCAGAACAAAATAACTGTGCTTCCTACACTCGGGCCATAAGTAGTTCAACTCTGCTTAGGAAACTGACAAGAACAGTAGCTCCTTTTCAGTCCAATTAACTGTACTTGTGGGGAACAGACGCGAGTGCTATTTGCACTGCGTATGGCAATTGGAGCACAATATTGACTCGTCTTACCAGAAAACAACTCTTGCTCGTAGGACAAAAAACTGCATGTGACTCAACTCCATTTAGGACTGGGAAACAAATGCTAGCTCGCCTTACAAGAAACACACTCTGCTTTTGAGAAAAGAGCACTCTTCTACTCTACTGTGTTTCCTCTGTGTTCCGAAGTGTGAGCTTGCTCATAAAAAAAGAACTGTGCTTCCTACACACACGGCCATATCTAGTTCAAGTCTGCTTAGGAACCAGACAAGAACAGTAGATCTTCTTCAGTCCAATACACTGTACTTGCTGGGAACAGACGCGAGTGCTGTTTGCACTGTGTATGTCAATTGGAGTGCAATAGTGACTCTCCTTACCAGAAAACAACTCTTGCTCGTAGGACCAAAAATTGCATGTGACTCAACTCAATTTAGGAATGGGAAACAAACGCTAGATCTCCTTACAAGAAACACACTCTGCTTTAGAGAAAAGAGCACTCTTCTACTCTACTGTGTTTCCTATAGGGCCAGAACAGTGAGCTTGATCAGAACAAAAGAACTGTGCTTCCTACACACACGGCCATATCTAGTTAAACTCTGCTTAGGAACCTGACAAGAACAGTAGATCCTCTTCAGTCCAATACACTGTACATGATGGGAACACACGCCATTGCTATTTGCCCTGTGTATTTCAATGGGAGCACAATAGTGACTCTTCTTACCAGAAAACAACTCTTGCTCGTAGGACCAGAAACTGCATGTGATTCAACTCCATTTAGGACTGGGAAACAAACTCTAGCTCGCCTTACAGGAAACACACTCTGCTTTTGAGAAAAGAGCACTCTTCTACTCTACTGGGTTTCTAATGGGGTCCAAACAGTGAGCTTGCTCAGAACAAAAGAACTGTGCTTCCTACACACGGGCCATATCTCGTTCAACTCTGCTTAGGAAACTGACAAGAACAGTAGCTCCTATTCTGTCCAATACACTGTACTTGCTGGGAAGAGACGCGAGTGCTATTTGCACTGTGTATGGCAATTCGAGCGCAATAGTGACTCTTCTTACCAGAAAACAACTCTTGCTAGTAGGAGCAAAAACTGCATGTGACTCAACTCCATTTTGGACTGGGAAACAAACGCTAGCTCGCCTTACAAGAAACACACTCTGCTTTTGAGAAAAGAGCACTCTTCTATGCTACTGTGTTTCGTATAGGGCCAAAACAATGAGCTTGCTCAGAACAAAAGAACTGTGCTTCCTACACACACGGTCATATCTAGTCCAATTCTGCTTAGGAAACTGACAAGAATAGTAGATCCTCTTCAGTCCAATACACTGTACTTGCTTGGAACAGACACGAGTGCTATTTGCACTGTGTATGGCAATGGGAGCGCAATAGTGACTTTCCTTACCAGAAAACAACTCTTGGTCGTAGGACCAGAAACTGCATGTGATTCAAGTCCATATAGGACTTGGAAACAAACGCTAGCTCGCCTTACAAGAAACACACTCTGCTTTTGAGAAAAGAGCACTCTTCTACTCTACTGTGTTTCCTATAGCGCCAGAACAGTGAGCTTGCTCAGAACAAAAAACTGTGCTTCCTACTCACACCACCATACCTAGTTCAATTCTGCTTAGGAACCTGACGAGAACAGTAGATCCTCTTCAGTCCAATACACTGTACTGCTGGGAAGAGACAACAGTGCTATTTGTCCTGTGTTGGGAAATGGCAGCACAATAGTGACTATTCTTACCATAAAACAACTCTTGCTCATAGGACCAGAAACTGCATGTGATTCAACTACATTTAGGACTGGGAAAGAAACGCTAGCTCGCCTTACAAGAAACACACTCTGCTTTTGAGAAAAGAGCACTCTTCTACTCTACTGTGTTTCCTATGGGGTCCAAACAGTGAGCTTGCTCAGAACAAAACAACTGTGCTTCCTACACACACAGGCCATATCTAGTTCAACTCTGCTTAGGAAACTGACAAGAACAGTAGCTCCTCTTCCGTCCAATACACTGTACTTGCTGGGAACAGACACGAGTGCTATTTGTTCTGTGTATGGCAATGGCAGCTCAATAGTGACTCTACTTACCAGAAAACAACTCTTGCTCGTAGAGCCAGAGACTGCATGTGATTCAACTCCATTTAGGACTAGGAAACAAACACTAGCTCACCTTACAAGAAACACACTCTGATTTAGAGAAAAGAGCACTCTTCTACTCTACTGTGTTTCCTAAGACGTCTGAACAGTGAACTTGCTCAGAACAAAAGAACTGTGCTTCCTACACACGCGGCCATACCTAGTTCAATTCTGCTTAGGAACCTGACAAGAACAGTAGATCCTCTTCAGTCCAATACACTGTACTTGCTGGGAACAGACACGAGTGCTATTTGTTCTGTGTATGGCAATGGCAGCGCAATAGTGACTCTACTTACCAGAAAACAACTCTTGCTCGTAGAGCCAGAGACTGCATGTGATTCAACTCCATTTAGGACTAGGAAACAAACACTAGCTCACCTTACAAGAAACACACTCTGATTTAGAGAAAAGAGCACTCTTCTACTCTACTGTGTTTCCTAAGACGTCTGAACAGTGAACTTGCTCAGAACAAAAGAACTGTGCTTCCTACACACACGGCCATACCTAGTTCAATTCTGCTTAGGAACCTGACAAGAACAGTAGATCCTCTTCAGTCCAATACACTGTACATGCTGGGAACAGATGCGAGTGCTCTTTGCCCTGTGTATGACAATTGGAGCACAATTGTGACTCTTCTTACCAGAAAACAACTCTTACTCGTAGGACCAGAAACTGCATGTGATTCAACTCCATTTAGGTCTGGAAAACAAACGCTAGCTCGCCTTACAAGAAAGACACTCTGCTTTAGAGAACAGAGCACTCTTCTACTCTACTGTGTTTCCTATAGGGCCAGAACAGTGAGCTTGCTCAGAACAAAAGAACTGTGCTTCCTACACACACGGGCCATATCAAGTTCAACTCTGCTTAGGAAACTGACAAGAACAGTAGCTCCTCTTCAGTCCAATACACTGTACTTGCTGGGAACGGACGCGAATGCTATTTGCACTGTGTATGGCAATGGGAGCGCAATAGTGACTTTCCTTACCAGAAAACAACTCTTGCTCGTAGGACCAAAAACTGCATGTGATTCAACTCCATTTAGGACTGGGAATCAAACGCTAGCTCGCCTTACAAGAAACACACTCTGCTTTTGAGAAAAGAGCAATCGTCTACTCTACTGTGTTTCCTTGGTGTCCAAACAGTGAGCTTGCTAAGAACAAACAACCTTGCTTCCTACACACACGGACCATATCTAGTAAAACTCTGCTTAGGAAACTGACAAGAACAGTAGATCCTCTTCAGTCCAATACACTGTACATGCTGGGAACAGACGCCAGTGCTATTTTCCCTGTATGACAATGGTAGCACAATAGTGACTCTTCTTACCAGAAAACAACTCTTGCTCGTAGGACCAGAAACTGCATGTGATTCAACTCCATTTAGGTCTGGAAAACAAACGCTAGCTCGCCTTACAAGAAAGACACTCTGCTTTAGAGAAAAGAGCACTCTTCTACTCTACTGTGTTTCCTATAGGGCCAGAACAGTGAGCTTGCTCAGAACAAAAGAACTGTGCTTCCTACACACACGGGCCATATCAAGTTCAACTCTGCTTAGGAAACTGACAAGAACAGTAGCTCCTCTTCAGTCCAATACACTGTACTTGCTGGGAACAGACGCGAGTGCTATTTGCACTGTGTATGGCAATGGGAGCGCAATAGTGACTTTCCTTACCAGAAAACAACTCTGGCTCGTAGGACCAGAAACTGTATGTGATTCAACTCCATTTAGGACTGGGAAACAAATGCTAGCTCGCCTTACAAGAAACACAATCTGCTTTAGAGAAAAGAGCACTCTTCTACTCTACTGTGTTTCCTATGGGGTCCGAACAGTGAGCTTGCTCAGAACAAAAAAACTGTGCTTCCTACACACACGGCCATATCTATTTCAATTCTGCTAATAAACCTGACAAGAACAGTAGATCCTCTTCAGTCCAATACACTGTACTTGCTGGGAACAGACGCCAGTGCTATTTGTCCTGTGTATGGTAATGGCAGCGCAATACTGACTCTTCTTACCAGAAAACAACTCTTGCTCATAGGACCAGAAACTGCATGTGATTCAACTCCATTTACGACTGGGAAACAAATGCTAGCTCGCCTTACATGAAACACACTCTGCTTTTGAAAAAAGAGCACTCTTCTACTCTACTGTGTTTCCTATAGGGCCAGAACAGTGAGCTTGCTGAGATAGAAAGAACTGTGCTTCCTACACACACGGACCACATCTCGTTCAACTATGCTTTGGAAACTGACAAGAAGAGTAGCTCCTATTCAGTCCAATACACTGTTCTTGCTGTGAACAGACGCCCGTGCTATTTGCACTGTGTATGGCAATTGGAGCGCAGTAGTGACTCTTCTTACCAGAAAACAACTCTTGCTCGTAGGACCAGAAACTGCATGGGATTCAACTCCATTTAGGACTGGGAAACAAATGCTAGCTCGCCTTACAAGAAACACACTCTGATTTAGAGAAAAAAGCACTCTTCTACTCTACTGTGTTTCCTAAGAAGTCCAAACCGTGAACTTGCTCAGAACAAAAGAACTGTGCTTCCTACACATTCGGCCATATCTAGTTCAATTCTGCTTAGTAACCTGAAAAGAACTGTAGATCCTCTTCACTCCAATACACTGTACTTGCTGGGAACAGACTCCAGGGCTCTTTGTCCTGTGTATGGCAATGGCAGCGCAATAATGACTCTTCTTACCAGAAAACAACTCTTGCTCGTAGGACCAGAAACTGCATGTGATTCAACTCCATTTAGGATTGGGAAACAAACGCTAGCTCTTCTTATAAGAAACACACTCTGCTTTTGAGAAAAGAGCACTCTTCTACTCTACTGTGTTTCCTATGGGGTCCAAACAGTGAGCTTGCTCAGAACAAAAGAACTGTGCTTCCTACACACACCGACCATATCTAGTTCAACTCTGCTTAGGAAACTGACAAGAAGAGTAGCTCCTATTCAGTCCAATACACTGTACTTGCTGGGAACCGACGCGAGTGCTATTTGCACTGTGTATGGCAATGGGAGCACAATAGTGACTTTCCTTACCAGAAAACAACTCTTGCTCATAGGACCGGAAACTGCCTGTGATTGTACTGCATTAAGGACTAGTTAACAAACGCTAGCTCACCTTACAAGAAACACACTCTGCTTTTGAGAAAAGAGCACTCTTCTACTCTACTGTGTTTCCTGTAGGGCCAGAACAGTGAGCTTGCTCAGAACAAAAGAACGGTGCTTCCTACACACACGGCCATACATAGTTCTATTCTGCTTAGGAACCTGACAAGAACAGTAGATCCTCTTCAGTCCAATACACTGTACATGCTGGGAACAGACGCCAGTGCTATTTGCCCTGTTTATGACAATGGGAACACAATAGTGACTCTTCTTACCAGAAAACAACTCTTGCTCGTAGGACCAGAGACTGCATGTGATTCAACTCCATTTAGGACTAGGAAACAAACACTAGCTCGCCTTACAAGAAACACACTCTGATTTAGAGAAAAAAGCACTCTTCTACTCTACTGTGTTTCCTAAGAGGTCTGAACAGTGAACTTGCTCAGAAGAAAAGAACTGTGCTTCCTACACACACGGGCCATACCTAGTTCAATTCTGCTTAGGAACCTGATAAGAACAGTAGATCCTCTTCAGTCCAATACACTATACTGCTGGGAACAGACAACAATGCTATTTGTACTGTGTATGGCAATGGCAGCGCAATAGTGACTCTTCTTACCAGAAAACAACTCTTGCTTGTAGGACCAGAAACTGCATGGGATTCAACTCCATTTAGGACTGGGAAACAAACGCTAGCTCGCCTTACAAGAAACACACTCTGCTTTTGAGAAAAGAGCAATCGTCTACTCTACTGTGTTTCCTTGGTGTCCAAACAGTGAGCTTGCTAAGAACAAACAACCTTGCTTCCTACACACACGGACCATATCTAGTAAAACTCTGCTTAGGAAACTGACAAGAACAGTAGATCCTCTTCAGTCCAATACACTGTACATGCTGGGAACAGACGCCAGTGCTATTTTCCCTGTGTATGACAATGGTAGCACAATAGTGACTCTTCTTACCAGAAAACAACTCTTGCTCATAGGACCAGAACCTGCATGTGATTCAACTCCATTCAGGACTGGGAAACCAACGCTAGCTCGCCTTACAAGAAACACACTCTGCTTTTGAGAAAAGAGCACTCTTCTACTCTACTGTGTTTCCTATAGGGCCAGAACAGTGAGCTTGCTCAGAACAAAGAACTGTGCTTCCTACACACACGGGCCATATCAAGTTCAACTCTGCTTAGGAAACTGACAAGAACAGTAGCTCCTCTTCAGTCCAATACACTGTACTTGCTGGGAAGAGACGCGAGCGCTATTTGCACTGTGTAAGGCAATGGGAGCGCAATAGTGACTTTCCTTACCAGAAAACAACTCTTGCTCGTAGGACCAGAAACTGTATGTGATTCAACTCCATTTAGGACTGGGAAACAAATGCTAGCTCGCCTTCAAGAAACACACTCTGCTTTTGAGAAAACAGCACTCTTCTACTCTACTGTGTTTCCTAAGAGGTCTGAACAGTGAACTTGCTCAGAATAAAAGAACTGTGCTTCCTACACACACGGCCACACCTAGTTCAATTCTGCTTAGGAACCTGACAAGAACAGTAGATCCTCTTCAGTCCAATACATTGTACATGCTGGGAACAGACGCGAGTGCTATTTGCCCTGTGTATGGCAATGGGAGCGCAATAGTGACTTTTCTTACCAGAAAACAACTCTTGCTCGTAGGACCAGAAACTGCATGAGATTCAACTCCATTTAGGACTGGGAAACAAACACTAGCTCGCCTTACAAGAAACACACTCTGATTTAGAGAAAAAAGCACTCTTCTACTCTACTGTGTTTCCTAAGAGGTCCAAACAGTGAACTTGCTCAGATCAAAAGAACTGTGCTTCCTACACACACGGCCATATCTAGTTCAATTCTGCTTAGGAACCTAACAAGACCAGTAGATCCTTTTCACTCCAATACACTGTACTTGCTGGGACAGACTCCAGGGCTCTTTGTCCTGTGTATGGCAATGGCAGCGCAATAATGACTCTTCTTACCAGAAAACAACTCTTGCTCGTAGTACAAGAAACTGCATGTGATTCAACTCCATTTAGGATTGGGAAACAAACGCTAGCTCTCCTTATAAGAAACACACTCTGCTTTTGAGAAAAGAGCACTCTTCTACTCTACTGTGTTTCCTGTAGGGCCAGAACAGTGAGCTTGCTCAGAACAAAAGAACTGTGCTTCCTACAAACACGGCCATATCTAGTTTAATTCTGATTAGGAACCTCACAAGAACAGTAGATCCTCTTCAGTCCAATACACTGTACTTGCTGGGAACAGACGCCAGTGCTAATTGTCCTGTGTATGGCAATGGCAGCGCAATAGTGACTCTTCTTACCAGAAAACAACTCTTGTTTGTAGGACCAGAAAAAAATGCATGTGATTCAACTCCATTTAGGACAGGGAAACAAACACTAAGTCGCCTTACAAGAAACACACTCTGCTTTTGAGAAAAGAGCACTCTTCTACTCTACTGTGTTTCCTATGGGGTCCAAACAGTGAGCTTGCTCAGAACAAAAAACTGTGCTTCCTACACATGGACCATATCTAGTTCAACTCTGCTTACGAAACTGACAAGAACAGTAGCTCCTCTTCAGTACGATACACTGTACTTGCTGGAAAAACGGGAGTGCTATTTGCACTGTGCATAGCAATTGGAGCGCAATAGTGACTCTTCTTCCCAGAAAACAACTCTTGCTCGTAGGACCAAAAACTGCATGTGACTCAACTCCATTTAGGACTGGAAAACAAACGGAAGCTCGCCTTACAAGAAACACACTCTGCTTTTGAGAAAGAGCACTCTTCTACTCTACTGTGTTTCCTATAGGGCCAAAACAGTGAGCTTGCTCAGAACAAAAGAACTGTGCTTCCTAAACACACGGTCATATCTAGTTCAATTCTGCTTAGGAAACTGACAAGAATAGTAGTTCCTCTTCAGTCCAATACACTGTTCTTGCTGGGAACCGACGCGAGTGCTATTTGCCCTGTGTATGAAATGGGAACACAATAGTGACTCTTCTTACCAGAAAACAACTCTTGCTCGTAGGACAGAAACTGCATGTGATTCAACTCCATTTAGGACTGGGAACAAACGCTAGCTCGCCTTACAAGAAACACACTCTGCTTTAGAGAAAAGAGCACTTTTCTACTCTACTGTGTTTCCTATAGGGCCAGAACAGTGAGCTTGCTCAGAACAAAAGAACTGTGCTTCCTACACACACGGGCCATATCTATTTTAACTCTGCTTAGGAAACTGACAAGAACAGTAGCTCCTCTTCAGTCCAATACACTGTACTTGCTGGGAACAGACGCGAGTGCTGTTTGCACTGTGTATTTCAATGGGAGCACAACAGTGACTCTTCTTACCAGAAAACAACTCTTGCTCGTAGGACCAGAAACTGCATGAGATTCAACTCCATTTAGGACTGGGAAACAAACTCTAGCTCGCCTTACAAGAAACACACTCTGCTTTGAGAAAAGAGCACTCTTCTACTCTACTGTCTTTCCAATGGGGTCCAAAGAGTGAGCTTGCTCAGAACAAAAGAACTGTGCTTCCTGCACACGGGCCATATCTCATTCAACTCTGTGTAGGAACCTGACAAGAACAGTAGATCCTCGCTTCAGTCCAATACACTGTACTGCTTGGAAGAGACAACAGTGCTATTTGTCCTGTGTAGGGAAATGGCAGCGCAATAGTGACTATTCTTACCATAATACAACTCTTGCTCGTAGGACCAGAAACTGCATGTGATTCAACTCCATATAGGACTGGGAAACAAACGCTAGCTCGCTTTACATGAAACACACTCTGCTTTTGAGAAAACAGCACTCTTCTACTCTACTGTGTTTCCTATAGGGCCAGAACAGTGAGCCTGCTCAGAACAAAATAACTGTGCTTCCTACACACGGCCATATCTAGTTCAACTCTGCTTAGGAACCTGACAAGAACAGTAGACCCTCTTCAGTCCAATACACTGTACATGCTGGGAACAGATACGAGTGCTATTTGCCCTGTGTATGACAATGGGAGCACAATAGTGACTCTTCTTACCAGAAAACAACTCTTGCTCGTAGGACCAGAGACTGCATGTGATTCATCTCCATTTAGGACTAGGAAAAAACACTAGCTCGCCTTACAAGAAACACACTCTGATTAAGAGAAAAAAGCACTCTTCTACTCTACTGTGTTTCCTAAGAGGTCTGAAGAGTGAACTTGCTCAGAAGAAAAGAACTGTGCTTCCTACACACACGGCCATACCTAGTTCAATTCTGCTTAGGAACCTGACAAGAACAGTAGATCCTCTTCAGTACAATACACTGTACATGCTGGGAACAGATGCGAGTGCTATTTGCCATGTGTATGACAATGGGAGCACAATTGTGACTCTTCTAACCAGAAAACAACTCTTGCTCGTAGGACCAGAGACTGCATGTGATTCAACTCCATTTAGGACTAGGAAACAAACACTAGCTCGCCTTACAAGAAACACACTCTGATTTAGAGAAAAAAGCACTCTTCTATCTACTGTGTTTCCTAAGAGGTCTGAACAGTGAACTTGCTCAGAACAAAAGAACTGTGCTTCCTACACACATGGCCATACCTAGTTCAGTTCTGCTTAGGAACCTGACAAGAACCGTAGATCCTCTTCCGTCCAATACACTGTACTGCTGGGAACAGACAACAGTGCTATTTGTCCTGTGTATGGCAATGGCAGCGCAATAGTGACTCTTCTTACCAGAAAACAACTCTTGCTCGTAGGACCAGAAACTGCATGGGATTCAACTCCATTTAGGACTGGAAACAAACACTAGCTCGCCTTACAAGAAACACACTCTGCTTTTGAGAAAAGAGCACTCTTCTACTCTACTGTGTTTTCTATAGGGTCCGAACAGTGAGCTTGCTGAGAACAAAAGAATTGTGCTTCCTACACACACGGGCCATATCTAGATCAACTCTACTTAGGAAACTGACAAGAACAATAGATCCTCTTCAGTCCAATACACTGTACTTGCTGGGAACAGACGCGAGGGCTATTTGCACTGTGTATGGCAAAGGGAGCGCAATAGTGACTTTTCTTACCAGAAAACAACTCTTGCTCGTAGGACCAGAAACTGCATGTGTATTTCAACTCCATTTAGGACTGGGAAACAAACGCGAGCTCACCTTACAAGAAACACACTCTGCTTTTGAGAAAAGAGCCCTCTTCTACTCTAAAGTGTTTCCTATAGGGCCAAAACAGTGAGCTTGATCAGAACAAAAGAACTGTGCTTCCTACACACACGGTCATATCTAGTTCAATTCTGCTTAGGAAACTGAGAAGAATAGTAGATCCTCTTCAGTCCAATACACTGTACATGCTGGGAACAGACGCGAGTGCTATTTGCCATGTGTATGACAATGGGAGCACAATAGTGACTCTTCTAACCAGAAAACAACTCTTGCTCGTAGGACCAGAGACTGCATGTGATTCAACTCCATTTAGGAGTAGGAAACAAACACTAGCTCACCTTACAAGAAACACACTCTGATTTAGAGAGAAAAGCACTCTTCTATCTACTGTGTTTCCTAAGAGGTCTGAACAGTGAACTTGCTCAGAAGAAAAGAACTGTGCTTCCTACACACACGGCCATACCTAGTTCAATTCTGCTTAGGAACCTGACAAGAACCGTAGATCCTCTTCCGTCCAATACACTGTACTGCTGGGAACAGAAAACAGCTATTTGTACTGTGTATGGCAATGGCAGCGCAATAATGACTCTTCTTACCATAAAACAACTCTTGCTCGTAGGACCAGAAAATGCATGGGATTCAACTCCATTTAGGACTGGGAAACAAACGCTAGCTTGCCTTACAAGAAACACACTCTGCTTTTGAGAAAAGAGCACTCTTCTACTCTACTGTGTTTCCTTAGTGTCCAAACAGTGAGCTTGCTCAGAAACAAAAGAACTGTGCTTCCTACACACACGGACCATATCTAGTAAAACTCTGCTTAGGAACCTGACAAGAACAGTAGATCCTCTTCAGTCCATTACACTGTACTGCTTGAAAGAGACAACAGTGCTATTTGTCCTGTGTAGGGAAATGGCAGCGCAATAGTGACTATTCTTACCATAAAACAACTCTTGCTCGTAGGACCAGAATCTGCATGAGATTCAACTCCATTTAGGACTGGGAAAGAAACGCTAGCTCGCCTTACAAAAAACACACTCTGCTTTTGAGAAAAGAGCACTCTTGTACTCTACTGTGTTCCTATCGGGTCCAAATAGTGAGCTTGCTCAGAACAAAACAACTCTGCTTCCTACACACACACCGCCATACCTATTTCAATTCTGCTTAGGAACCTTACAAGAACAGTAGATCCTCTTCAGTCCAATACACTGCACTTGCTGGAACAGACGCAAGTGCTATTTTCCTGTGTATGACAATGGGAGCACAATAGTGACTCTTCTTACCAGAAAACAACTCTTGCTCGTAGGACCAGAAACTGCATGAGATTCAAATCCATTTAGGACTGGGAAACAAACGCTAGCTCACCTTACAAGAAACACACTCTGCTTTTGAGAAAAGAGCCCTCTTCTACTCGAAAGTGTTTCCTATAGGGCCAAAACAGTGAGCTTGATCAGAACAAAAGAACTGTGTTTCCTACACTCACGGTCATATCTAGTTCAATTCTGCTTAGGAAACTGACAAGAATAGTAGATCCTCTTCAGTCCAATACACTGCACTTGCTGGGAACAGACGCGAGTGCTATTTGCACTGTGTATGCAATGGAGCGCAATAGTGACTTTCCTTATCAGAAAACAACTCTTGCTCGTAGGACCAGAAACTGCATGTGATTCAACTACATATAGGACTGGGAAACAAACGCTAGCTCGCCTTACAAGAAACACACTCTGTTTTTGAGAAAACAGCACTCTTCTACTCTACTGTGTTTCCTATAGGGCCAGAACAGTGAGCCTGCTCAGAACAAAATAATTGTGCTTCCTACACACGGCCATATCTAGTTCAACTCTGCTTAGGAACCTGACAAGAACAGTAGACCCTCTTCAGTCCAATACACTGTACATGCTAGGAACAGACACGAGTGCTATTTGCCCTGTGTATGACAATGGGAGCACAATAGTGACTCTTCTTACCAGAAAACAACTCTTGCTCGTAGGACCAGAGACTGCATGTTATTCATCTACATTTAGGACTAGGAAAAAACACTAGCTCGCCTTACAAGAAACACACTCTGATTTAGAGAAAAAAGCACTCTTCTACTCTACTGTGTTTCCTAAGAGGTCTGAACAGTGAACTTGCTCAGAACAAAAGAACTGTGCTTCCTATACACACGGCCATACCTAGTTCAATTCTGCTTAGGAACCTGACCAGAACAGTAGATCCTCTTCAGTACAATACGCTGTACATGCTGGGAACAGATGCGAGTGCTATTTGCCATGTGTATGACAATGGGAGCACAATAGTGACTCTTGTAACCAGAAAACAACTCTTGGTCGTAGGACCAGAAACTGCATGTGATTCAACTCCCTTTAGGACTAGGAAACAAACACTAGCTCGCCTTACAAGAAACACACTCTGATTTAGAGAAAAAAGCACTCTTCTATCTACTGTGTTTCCTAAGAGGTCTGAACACTGAACTTGCTCAGAACAAAACAACTGTGCTTCCTACACACACGGCCATACCTAGTTCAATTCTGCTTAGGAACCTGACAAGAACCGTAGATCCCTCTTCCGTCCAATACACTGTACTGCTGGGAACAGACAACAGTGCTATTTGTCCTGTGTATGGCAATGGCAGCGCAATAGTGACTCTTCTTACCAGAAAACAACTCTTGCTCGTAGGACCAGAAACTGCATGGGATTCAACTCCATTTAGGACTTGGAAACAAACACTAGCTCGCCTTACAAGAAACACACTCTGCTTTTGAGAAAAGAGCACTCTTCTATGCTACTGTGTTTCGTATAGGGCCAAAACAATGAGCTTGCTCAGAACAAAAGAACTGTGCTTCCTACACACACGGTCATATCTAGTCAAATTCTGCTTAGGAAACTGACAAGAATAGTAGATCCTCTTCAGTCCAATGCACTGTACTTGCTGGGAACAGAACGCGAGTGCTATTTGCACTGTGTATGGCAATGGGAGCGCAATAGTGACTTTCCTTACCAGAAAACAACTCTTGGTCGTAGGACCAGAAACTGCATGTGATTCAAGTCCATATAGGACTGGGAAACAAACGCTAGCTCGCCTTACAAGAAACACACTCTCCTTTTGAGAAAAGAGCACTCTTCTACTCTACTGTGTTTCCTATGGGGTCCAAACAGTGAGCTTGCTCAGAACAAAACAACTGTGCTTCCTACACACACAGGCCATATCTAGTTCAACTCTGCTTAGGAAACTGACAAGAACAGTAGCTCCTCTTCAGTCCAATACACTGTACTTGCTGGGAACAGACACGAGTGCTATTTGTTCTGTGTATGGCAATGGCAGCGCAATAATGACTCTACTTACCAGAAAACAACTCTTGCTCGTAGAGCCAGAGACTGCATGTGATTCAACTCCATTTAGGACTAGGAAACAAACACTAGCTCACCTTACAAGAAACACACTCTGATTTAGAGAAAAGAGCACCCTTCTACTCTACTGTGTTTCATAAGACGTCTGAACAGTGAACTTGCTCAGAACAAAAGAATTGTGCTTCCTACACACACGGCCATACCTAGTTCAATTCTGCTTAGGAACCTGACAAGAACAGTAGATCCTCTTCAGTCCAATACACTGTACATGCTGGGAACAGATGCGAGTGCTATTTGCCCTGTGTATGACAATGGGAGCACAATTGTGACTCTTCTTACCAGAAAACAACTCTTGCTCGTAGGACCAGAAACTGCATGTGATTCAACTCCATTTAGGACTGGAAAACAAACGCTAGCTCGCCTTACAAGAAAGACACTCTGCTTTAGAGAAAAGAGCACTCTTCTACTCTACTGTGTTTCCTATAGGGCCAGAACAGTGAGCTTGCTCAGAACAAAAGAACTGTGCTTCCTACACACACGGGCCATATCAAGTTCAACTCTGCTTAGGAAACTGACGAGAACAGTAGCCTCCTCTTCAGTCCAATACACTGTACTTGCTGGGAACAGACGCGAGTGCTATTTGCACTGTGTATGGCAATGGGAGCGCAATAGTGACTTTCCTTACCAGAAAACAACTCTGGCTCGTAGGACCAGAAACTGTATGTGATTCAACTCCATTTAGGACTGGGAAACAAATGCTAGCTCGCCTTACAAGAAACACAATCTGCTTTAGAGAAAAGAGCACTCTTCTACTCTACTGTGTTTTTATGGGGTCCGAACAGTGAGCTTGCTCAGAACAAAAAAACTGTGCTTCCTACACACACGGCCACATCTAGTTCAATTCTGCTAATAAACCTGAAAAGAACAGTAGATCCTCTTCAGTCCAATACACTGTACTTGCTGGGAAAAGACGCCAGTGCTATTTGTCCTGTGTATGGCAATGGCAGCGCAATACTGACTCTTCTTACCAGAAAACAACTCTTGCTCATAGGACCAGAAACTGCATGTGATTCAACTCCATTTACGACTGGGAAACAAATGCTAGCTCGCCTTACATGAAACACACTCTGCTTTTGAAAAAAGAGCACTCTTCTACTCTACTGTGTTTCCTATGTGGTCCAAACAGTGAGCTTGCTCAGAACAAAAGAACTGTGCTTCCTACACACATGGGCCAATCTAGTACAACTCTGCTTAGGAACCTGACAAGAACAGTAGATCCTCTTCAGTCCAATACACTGTACTTGCTGGGAACAGACGCGAGTGCTATTAGTAATGTGTATGGCAATAGGAGCACAATAGTGACTTCCTTACCAGAAAACAACTCTGGCTCGTAGGACCAGAAACTGTATGTGATTCAACTCCATTTAGGACTGGGAAACAAATGCTAGCTCGCCTTACAAGAAACACAATCTGCTTTAGAGAAAAGAGCACTCTTCTACTCTACTGTGTTTTTATGGGGTCCGAACAGTGAGCTTGCTCAGAACAAAAAAACTGTGCTTCCTACACACACGGCCACATCTAGTTCAATTCTGCTAATAAACCATGACAAGAACAGTAGATCCTCTTCAGTCCAATACACTGTACTTGCTGGGAAAAGACGCCAGTGCTATTTGTCCTGTGTATGGCAATGGCAGCGCAATACTGACTCTTCTTACCAGAAAACAACTCTTGCTCATAGGACCAGAAACTGCATGTGATTCAACTCCATTTACGACTGGGAAACAAATGCTAGCTCGCCTTACATGAAACACACCTTGCTTTTGAAAAAAGAGCACTCTTCTACTCTACTGTGTTTCCTATGTGGTCCAAACAGTGAGCTTGCTCAGAACAAAAGAACTGTGCTTCCTACACACATGGGCCAATCTAGTTCAACTCTGCTTAGGAACCTGACAAGAACAGTAGATCCTCTCAGTCCAATACACTGTACTTGCTGGGAACAGACGCGAGTGCTATTAGTAATGTGTATGGCAATAGGAGCACAATAGTGACTTCCTTACCAGAAAACAACTCTTGCTCGTAGGACCAGAAACTTGCATGTGATTCAACTCCATTTAGGACTGGGAAACAAACGCTAGCTTGCCTTAAAAGAAACACACTCTGCTTTTTTGAAAAGAGCACTGTTCTACTCTACTGTGTTTCCTATAGGGCCAGAACAGTGAGCTTGCTGAGATAGAAAGAACTGTGCTTCCTACACACACGGACCACATCTAGTTCAACTATGCTTTGGAAACTGACAAGAAGAGTAGCTCCTATTCAGTCCAATACACTGTTCTTGCTGTGAACAGACGCGCGTGCTATTTGCACTGTGTATGGCAATTGGAGCGCAGTAGTGACTCTTCTTACCAGAAAACAACTCTTGCTCGTAGGACCAGAAACTGCATGTGATTCAACTCCATTTAAGACTGGGAAACAAACGCTAGTTCGCCTTACAAGAAACACACTCTGCTTTTGAGAAAAGAGCACTCTTCTACTCTACTGTGTTTCCTATAGGGGCAGTACAGTGAGCTTACTCAGAACAAAAGAACTGTGTTTCCTAAACACACGGACCATAACTAGTTCAACTCTGCTGAGGAAACTGACAAGAACAGTAGCTCCTAATCAGTCCAATACACTGTACATGCTGGGAACAGACGCGAGTGCTATTTGCCCTGTGTATGACAATGGGAGCACAATAGTGACTCTTCTTACCAGAAAACAACTCTTGCTCGTAGGACCAGAAACTGCATGTGATTCAACTCCATTTAGGACTGGGAAACAAATGCTAGCTCGCCTTACAAGAAACACACTCTGATTTAGAGAAAAAGCACTCTTCTACTCTACTGTGTTTCCTAAGAAGTCCAAACCATGAACTTGCTCAGAACAAAAGAACTGTGCTTCCCTACACACACGGCCATATCTAGTTCAATTCTGCTTAGTAACCTGAAAAGAACTGTAGATCCTCTTCACTCCAATACACTGTACTTGCTGGGAACAGACTCCAGGCTCTTTGTCCTGTGTATGGCAATGGCAGCGCAATAATGACTCTTCTTACCAGAAAACAACTCTTGCTCGTAGGACCAGAAACTGCATGTGATTCAACTCCATTTAGGATTGGGAAACAAACGCTAGCTCTTCTTATAAGAAACCACACTCTGCTTTTGAGAAAAGAGCACTCTTCTACTCTACTGTGTTTCCTATGGGGTCCAAACAGTGAGCTTGCTCAGAACAAAAGAACTGTGCTTCCTACACACACCGAACATATCTAGTTCAACTCTGCTTAGGAAACTGACAAGAACAGTAGCTCCTATTCAGTCCAATACACTGTACTTGCTGGGAACCGACGCGAGTGCTATTTGCACTGTGTATGCAATGGGAGCACAATAGTGACTTTCCTTACCAGAAAACAACTCTTGCTCATAGGACCGGAAACTGCCTGTGATTGTACTGCATTAAGGACTAGTTAACAAACACTAGCTCACCTTACAAGAAACACACTCTGCTTTTGAGAAAAGAGCACTCTTCTACTCTACTGTGTTTCCTGTAGGGCCAGAACAGTGAGCTTGCTCAGAACAAAAGAACGGTGCTTCCTACACACACGGCCATACATAGTTCTATTCTGCTTAGGAACCTGACAAGAACAGTAGATCCTCTTCAGTCCAATACACTGTACATGCTGGGAACAGACGCCAGTGCTATTTGCCCTGTTTATGACAATGGGATCACAATAGTGACTCTTCTTACCAGAAAACAACTCTTGATCGTAGGACCCCCCCCAGAGACTGCATGTGATTCAACTCCATTTAGGACTAGGAAACAAACACTAGCTCGCCTTACAAGAAACCACACTCTGATTTAGAGAAAAAAGCACTCTCTACTCTACTGTGTTTCCTAAGAGGTCTGAACAGTGAACTTGCTCAGAACAAAAGAACTGTGCTTCCTACACACGGCCATACCTAGTTCAATTCTGCTTAGGAACCTGATAAGAACAGTAGATCCTCTTCAGTCCAATACACTGTACTGCTGGGAACAGACAACAATGCTATTTGTACTGTGTATGGCAATGGCAGCGCAATAGTGACTCTTCTTACCAGAAAACAACTCTTGCTGGTAGGACCAGAAACTGCATGGGATTCAACTCCATTTAGGACTGGGAAACAAACGATAGCTCGCCTTAC
Source organism: Peromyscus eremicus (assembly GCF_949786415.1). Taxonomy (NCBI): domain Eukaryota; kingdom Metazoa; phylum Chordata; class Mammalia; order Rodentia; family Cricetidae; genus Peromyscus; species Peromyscus eremicus. Next base: position 295,258 of record NW_026734393.1, read on the forward strand.
AAGAAACACACTCTGCTTTTGAGAAAAGAGCAATCGTCTACTCTACTGTGTTTCCTTGGTATCCAAACAGTGAGCTTGCTAAGAACAAAACAACCTTGCTTCCTACACACACGGACCATATCTAGTAAAACTCTGCTTTGGAACCTGACAAGAACAGTAGCTCCTCTTCAGTCCAATACACTGTACTTCCTGGGAACAGACGCGAGTGCTATTTGCACTGTGTATGGCAATTGGAGCACAATAGTGACTCGTCTTACCAGAAAACAATTCTTGTTCGTAGGACAAAAAACTGCATGTGACCTAAATCAATTTAGGACTGGGAAACAAAAGCAGGCTCGCCTTACAAGAAACACACTCTGCTTTAGAGAAAAGAACACCCTTCTACTCTACTGTGTTTCCTATGGGGTCCGAACAGAGAGCTTGCTCAGAACAAAAAAACTGTGCTTCCTACACACACGGCCATATCTAGTTCAACTCTGCTTAGGAAACTGACAAGAACAGTAGATCCTCTTCAGTCCAATACACTGTACATGCTGGAACAGACGCCAGTGCTATTTTCCCTGTGTATGACAATGGTAGCACAATAGTGACTCTTCTTACCAGAAAACAACTCTTGCTCGTTGGACCAGAAACTGCATGTGATTCAACTCCATTTAGGACTGGGAAACAAACGCTAGCTCGCCTTACAAGAAACACACTCTGCTTTTGAGAAAAGAGCACTCTTCTACTCTACTGTGTTTCCTATAGGGCCAGAACAGTGAGCTTGCTCAGAACAAAGAACTGTGCTTCCTACACACACGGGCCATATCAAGTTCAACTCTGCTTAGGAAACTGACAAGAACAGTAGCTCCTCTTCAGTCCAATACACTGTACTTGCTGGGAAGAGACGCGAGTGCTATTTGCACTGTGTAAGGCAATGGGAGCGCAATAGTGACTTTCCTTACGAGAAAACAGCTCTTGCTCCTAGGACCAGAAACTGTATGTGATTCAACTCCATTTAGGACTGGGAAACAAATGCTAGCTCGCCTTCAAGAAACACACTCTGCTTTTGAGAAAAGAGCACTCTTCTACTCTACTGTGTTTCCTAAGAGGTCTGAACAGTGGAACTTGCTCAGAACAAAAGAACTGTGCTTCCTACACACACAGGCCATACCTAGTTCAATTCTGCTTAGGAACCTGACAAGAACAGTAGATCCTCTTCAGTCCAATACACTGTACATGCTGGGAACAGACGCGAGTGCTATTTGCCCTGTGTATGACAATGGGAGCGCAATAGTGACTCTTCTTACCAGAAAACAACTCTTGCTCGTAGGACCAGAAACTGCATGAGATTCAACTCCACTTAGGACTGGGAAACAAACACTAGCCCGCCTTACAAGAAACACACTCTGATTTAGAGAAAAAAGCACTCTTCTACTCTACTGTGTTTCCTATGAGGTCCAAACAGTGAACTTGCTCAGATCAAAAGAACTGTGCTTCCTACACACACGGCCATATCTAGTTCAATTCTGCTTAGGAACCTGACAAGAACAGTAGATCCTTTTCACTCCAATACACTGTACTTGCTGGGAACAGACTCCAGGGCTCTTTGTCCTGTGTATGGCAATGGCAGCGCAATAATGACTCTTCTTACCAGAAAACAACTCTTGCTCGTAGTACAAGAAACTGCATGTGATTCAACTCCATTTAGGATTGGGAAACAAACGCTAGCTCTCCTTATAAGAAACACACTCTGCTTTTGAGAAAAGAGCACTCTTCTACTCTAATGTGTTTCCAGTAGGGCCAGAACAGTGAGCTTGCTCAGAACAAAAGAACTGTGCTTCCTACACACACCGGCCATATCTAGTTTAATTCTGATTAGGAACCTCACAAGAACAGTAGATCCTCTTCAGTCCAATACACTGTACTTGCTGGGAACAGACGCCAGTGCTAATTGTCCTGTGTATGGCAATGGCAGCGCAATAGTGACTCTTCTTACCAGAAAACAACTCTTGTTTGTAGGACCAGAAAATGCATGTGATTCAACTCCATTTAGGACAGGGAAACAAACACTACTCGCCTTACAAGAAACACACTCTGCTTTTGAGAAAAGAGCACTCTTCTACTCTACTGTGTTTCCTATTGGGTCCAAACATTGAGCTTGCTCAGAACAAAAAACTGTGCTTCTTACACATGGACCATATCTAGTTCAACTCTGCTTACGAAACTGACAAGAACAGTAGCTCCTCTTCAGTCCGATACACTGTACTTGCTGGGAAAAAACGGGAGTGCTATTTGCACTGTGTATAGCAATTGGAGCGCAATAGTGACTCTTCTTCCCAGAAAACAACTCTTGCTCGTAGGACCAAAAACTGCATGTGACTCTTCTCCATTTACGACTGGAAAACAAACGAAGCTCGCCTTACAAGAAACACACTACTGCTTTTGAGAAAAGATCACTCTTCTACTCTACTGTGTTTCCTATAGGGCCAAAACAGTGAGCTTGCTCAGAACAAAAGAACTGTGCTTCCTAAACACACGGTCATATCTAGTTCAATTCTGCTTAGGAAACTGACAAGAATAGTAGTTCCTCTTCAGTCCAATACACTGTTCTTGCTGGAACAGACGCGAGTGCTATTTGCCCTGTGTATGAAATGGGAACACAATAGTGACTCTTCTTAAGAGAAAACAACTCTTGCTCGTAGGACCAGAAACTGCATGTGATTCAACTCCATTTAGGACTGGGAAACAAACGCTAGCTCGCCTTACAAGAAACACACTCTGCTTTAGAGAAAAGAGCACTTTTCTACTCTACTGTGTTTCCTATAGGGCCAGAACAGTGAGCTTGCTCAGAACAAAAGAACTGTGCTTCCTACACACACGGGCCATATCTATTTTAACTCTGCTTAGGAAACTGACAAGAACAGTAGCTCCTCTTCAGTCCAATACACTGTACTTGCTGGGAACAGACGCGAGTGCTATTTGCACTGTGTATTCAATGGGAGCACAACAGTGACTCTTCTTACCAGAAAACAACTCTTGCTCGTAGGACCAGAAACTGCATGTGATTCAACTCCATTTAGGACTGGGAAACAAACTCTAGCTCACCTTACAAGAAACACACTCTGCTTTTGAGAAAAGAGCACTCTTCTACTCTACTGTGTTTCCAATGGGGTCCAAAGAGTGAGCTTGCTCAGAACAAAAGAACTGTGCTTCCTGCACACGGGCCATATCTCATTCAACTCTGCGTAGGAACCTGACAAGAACAGTAGATCCTCTTCAGTCCAATACACTGTACTGCTTGGAAGAGAAAACTGTGCAATTTGTCCTGTGTAGGGAAATGGCAGCGCAATAGTGACTATTCTTACCATAATACAACTCTTGCTCGTAGGACCAGAAACTGCATGTGATTCAACTCCATATAGGACTGGGAAACAAACGCTAGCTCGCCTTACAAGAAACACACTCTGCTTTTGAGAAAACAGCACTCTTCTACTCTACTGTGTTTCCTATAGGGCCAGAACAGTGAGCCTGCTCAGAACAAAATAACTGTGCTTCCTACACACGGCCATATCTAGTTCAACTCTGCTTAGGAACCTGACAAGAACAGTAGACCCTCTTCAGTCCAATACACTGTACATGCTGGGAACTGATACGAGTGCTATTTGCCTTGTGTATGACAATGGGAGCACAATAGTGACTCTTCTTACCAGAAAACAACTCTTGCTCGTAGGACCAGAGACTGCATGTGATTCATCTCCATTTAGGACTAGGAAAAAACACTAGCTCGCCTTACAAGAAACCACACTCTGATTTAGAGAAAAAAACCACTCTTCTACTCTACTGTGTTTCCTAAGAGGTCTGAACAGTGAACTTGCTCAGAAGAAAAGAACTGTGCTTCACACACACGGCCATACCTAGTTCAATTCTGCTTAGGAACCTGACAAGAACAGTAGATCCTCTTCAGTACAATACACTGTACATGCTGGGAACAGACGCGAGTGCTATTTGCCATGTGTATGACAATGGGAGCACAATAGTGACTCTTCTAACCAGAAAACTACTCTTGCTCGTAGGACCAGAGACTGCATGTGATTCAACTCCATTTAGGACTAGGAAACAAACACTAGTTCGCCTTACAAGAAACACACTCTGATTTAGAGAAAAAAGCACTCTTCTATCTACCTGTGTTCCTAAGAGGTCTGAACAGTGAACTTGCTCAGAACAAAAGAACTGTGCTTCCTACACACACGGCCCATACCTAGTTCAATTCTGCTTAGGAACCTGACAAGAACCGTAGATCCTCTTCCGTCCAATACACTGTACTGCTGGGAACAGACAACAGTGCTATTTGTCCTGTGTATGGCAATGGCAGCGCAATAGTGACTCTTCTTACCAGAAACAACTCTTGCTCGTAGGACCAGAAACTGCATGGGATTCAACTCCATTTAGGACTGGGAAACAACGCTAGCTCGCCTTACAAGAAACACACTCTGCTTTTGAGAAAAGAGCACTCTTTTACTCTACCTGTGTTTTCTATAGGGTCCGAACAGTGAGCTTGCTGAGAACAAAAGAACTGTGCTTCCTACACACACGGGCCATATCTAGATCAACTCTACTTAGGAAACTGACAAGAACAGTAGATCCTCTTCAGTCCAATACACTGTACTTGTTGGGAACAGACGCGAGGGCTATTTGCACTGTGTATGGCAAAGGGAGCGCAATAGTGACTTTTCTTACCAGAAAACAACTCTTGCTCGTAGG